>NW_021681246.1:2425-2780 GCF_001412515.2 Diachasma alloeum | reverse complement strand
TTTCAATTGAAAAGCAGAGTTGTGACATCATTGTCTAGGAGGACAATGGGGTCTAGGAGTATGTATAGAACATTGGGGTCTAGGAGTCTCCCCTGTTTCAAAACCATCTTTAGAGGTCCTAGCACGCCATTTCTCGACCCGCTCTTTCATTTGAGCCCAAAAAAATATTCATATCTTGTCTGACATCTCTGCTACAAACTCGGGTCTTCAACTCGGGCTTTCAATTGAAGGCCCTAAAGAAGGCTTCTAAAGATGGTTTTGAACAGGGGAGACTCCTAGACCCCACTGGACAATGTTGTCACAATTGCGCTTTTCAATTGAAAACAGACATCATCTTTAGAGACATTTGTCATCT
>NW_021681246.1:303-2368 GCF_001412515.2 Diachasma alloeum | reverse complement strand
CTATCGATTGGTGATAAAATTTTTTGGAAATAATGAAATAGAGGGAATAACGCCTTTTTTTTCAGAGGTGATTTTTCAAAAATTTATTTTAAAAAAAAGTACTAACTAGGAAATATTTTTTATTAGCTCGCAATTTTCTTCAAAACTACTTCAGTGAGGAAAAAAATAAAAATTTGGAATATCTATACATGAGGGGCTAATTGATCGGATCTTGTTTTGGTGTCGGCGACATCAAACGTTAAGAATATCTCCCTGTATCATACCTTAGCCCAATCCTGCTTGACAGTGCCAACACAGTCCGCAGATGGCGTTTGAGTAGAATGGCGAAATACTTGGAAAAAAAGCTTTCGTGATTCCACAAAAGTGGAAGTCTTTTAAACGTATTTTGAAGAACAGCGATGGGGTTTCATCAGACCAAATGACTATCGGAATATTTAATTTACAAAATTGATGGTTCTGTGACTGGAGCCTAAGAGGAGTCCGCTCACAATTGGAATGGTTTTGATGGAAATAGGTCGATAGCTGATCACTCCCGTTTGGCTAATAAAATGATGATTTACTTCGAAAAAAAGTGTTCAATGTGAGGGACTATTCACAGGCGAATTGGGTGACACCGCGATTACAAAATGTAATCGATTACCCAGGATTACGGGACTGATTACACTGATTACCACTGCCCATGTGATAACCGTGATTACCAAGAGCACAGAATGTGATTACATGATTACAAATTATTTCGTCGATTACATTCTGTGATTACCAAACATCAGTAATCATTGAAATCACCAAAAATGGCTTCTAATTAAATATGAATTGATGGAATAATGAATTATTAGAACTTGCAAAGAAATGAGGAAAGAGGGGCGGAGATTAGAACAGAGGAATGCAGTCTCCATCACTCCATCTAAAAATTTGGGCATTTATAAGTGCTATCAGCAACATTTATAAGTGCGCAATAGTACATTACGCAACTAGTGCGGAAAGCAGGTGGTTACTCACGAGGGCGGCGCAGCCGCCCGAGTGAGACCGCCTGCTGTCCGGACGTGTTGCGTATACTATTTTATATGATAAGTGCGTGATGAAGTCTGGGGGAGGAGGGGGGGGGTGTGGGGGGCGAAGCCCCCCACGAGAAAAGGGGATCTAGGGGGCGAAGCCCCCCCCACTGAAGAAAAAAGATCACATTTATTTTAAAAAATAATTATAAAAAGTGTGATTTAAAAATTATGCGGAACTTTTGAAGAAAAAATTAACTATATTCATTAAATATGTAGTTCAAAAAACTTGTAAAGTATTTTTAATTGAAAAAAATTAATTATAATAATTACAAAATACAATTTTTAAAAATCATTAAGAATTCGCAAAAAAAAGAAAGTTATAATTATAAAAAAATGATACAAAACGTAATTGAAAAATCGGAGAATATTTGATTTCCATTTTCTTCAAATGTCACATCACCAATAAACTCCTCCTCATCAGTAAATAAATTCTCCTCACTGCCTAACTCTTCATCACTATCAGGAATTATACGATTTTGGCTCATTTTATCTGCTTCGAAAATCACCTTTTCATTTTTCAGTCATTCCATGTATTCACTATTCGGAGGTTAGATTTCCTTCCTTGTTATTCTCTTTTAATAGGTGATGCGCATGCGCGTCATGCGTTATTTCGGGTTTCAGTTGACTATAATTAACTGGAAAGTAGCGGGTTTCAAGCGCCTACCAACACTGAACTGTTAGAACAGTGGGTTTCAGTTGAGTGTGGGTAGGCGCTTGAAACCCGCTACTTTCCAGTTGACTATAGTCAACTGAAACCCATGCGGTTACACGCACGTATCATATAAAATAAATTTATGCCACTCATGCCTGAAACCGGCTGGATTACACACTCGACTCGTCTCGTGTCTAATTCAGCCGCTTTCAGGCTTCGTGACATAAAATTTTGTTCAGCACTTGTGGGGAAATTTCGTCCTTAACGTGTGTGGTTACATCACTCGCCTTCGGCTCATGCTGTAAACCCCACACACGTTAAAGACGAAATTGCCCCACACGTGCTGAAATATACTATT
>NW_021681246.1:0-177 GCF_001412515.2 Diachasma alloeum | reverse complement strand
TACTGAATATCTACAATTGATGGAGAATGAAACTTACCAGCAGATAATTCAGAGATAATTCAGTCGTTGGTTCTCCAGAATAAGAAGAAATTTTGACTCTGTTGAATCAATTTTCTACGGACAAATGTTCTGTGCAAAACGCATTGGCTATGCAAGGTACTGAACCATAAACATCTG
>NW_021681245.1:22061-23656 GCF_001412515.2 Diachasma alloeum | reverse complement strand
GTTTTCATTGAGTTTCAGAACTCTCCGGTTCACTATATTTACAGTCCAACGGTAGTAGTTGGTCGATAATTTGTTGACCATCTTATGTAAATAAATTGCTCATGTGAATAAATTGCTTATCAACATATGATATAAATCTTGGGTCCCCAGAACTTTGCGAAATATTTATTCGATGTTCAAGTCATCTTCTGTGATGAAGTCCCGGTTTGAATTGCGTGCAGTAATGCAAGGAGATTTTGGCAATTTACCAAAAGAAAGAACAAATCCAGTACGATAATTCTTAAATTTTTTTGTGATTTTGATGCATGAAATGCTCTGCTCTGTCTAGAAGAGAGTTCCATAGCCCTACGAAATCTGGGTAATTTTTCGAAATAAGTGAATCCTCAAATCTGACCGTGACATTTATGCAACAGAAAGGCGATATTTTGGATTCAACTAATGCCGAGGAACCATCACGAGACTTGTTCAATGTTTTAACGATATTCAATTCTACATTTCTGCCTTCAGTCCTAAATTATAGTTCTACGAGGTTTTTCGATCTTTGTCAACTGCTAGCTATTAAAAATTTCGATGCTATGGTAATGTTCCCCCTCAAAAAACAACTCAGAGTTCAGTACAATGAGTGTTCAATAATTCGATGATTGACCAGGAATGTTCTCTGATAAGTGATCACTCGAAGTCCAGTACGAGAATTCTTCGATGTTATAGTAATGTTCTTCCCTGATAAAACTTCTTCCCACGGTCCAGTCGGGATATGTAAATTGCACGTCTCCACTCTGGTGGCCGAAAGGCAAGTGAAGGCAGTGATCAGCTGAGAGAGTTACATCACTGCTCAGTCTTAACTTTTTTCGATCATTTAGTGATGTTTTGGGTTCGACAATTGTCGAGAGTCTAGTACGATAATTATTAGATCTCCCTGCGATCATTGTACGAGGTTTCTACGATGTTTTACAATAAGTAGCGGCTCAGATGCGTGGGTGATGTTTGTTTGATGAGGTTTTCGGTTCGACAATTGCCGAAATTCGAGTAGGATAGTTATTAAAATTCTATGCCATCATTTTGTTAAGTTTTTCAATGAGTAATGCTTCAAATGCAAGGGGGATTTTTATTTGATGATATGGTGATGTTTTGGGTCCTACAATCGCCGAAATTCCAATACGATGATCACTCAATTTCTTTGCGACCATTGTAAGAGGTTTATGCGATGTTTTTTAATGGTGGCTCAAATGCAAGGGCGTTGTTTGTTTGATCATATGGTGAGGTTTTCTGTTCGACAATTGCCGAAATTCCAGTACGATAATTATTTAAATTCTGAAAGATCATTCTGCGATGTTTTTCAATCCCCCATGGAAATGAATACATGTTCAAAATATATGAGATATATATGTAATGAATATAATGTATGTATTATATATGAGTCCAATGAAAAACTTGTACATTTTGCTACATATGTACAAAAATATCTGCAAAAATATATGTAATCTATGTATTGCATGTATATTGGATGTATATAAATTTCATATATGAATCATGTATACGTCTTATATGTGTATCATGTATGAATAATATGGAATCATGGGATTCATATATTTTGA
>NW_021681245.1:15612-18665 GCF_001412515.2 Diachasma alloeum | reverse complement strand
TACGATTTATTCCTATACGCTCGAGAGAAATGCGTATAGAAATCCGGAGATTCTATACACGAGGTTTCTATCGATGCGGCTTGGGTTCGTATGGGGTTTCTATAGGGATTATTCTATACGTTTTATTCCTATCTGCTCGAGAGAAATGCGTATAGAAATCCGGCGATTCTATATACGAGGTTTCTATCCATTCGCCTGGGAATCGTATAGAGGATTCTATAGGGATTATTCTATACGATTTATTCCTATTCGCTCGAGAGAAATGCGTATAGAAATCCGGCGAATCTATACACGAGGTTTCTATTCATTCGCCTGGGAATCGTATAGAGGATTCTATAGGGATTATTCTATACGATTTATTCCTATTCGCTCGAGAGAAATGCGTATAGAAATACGGCGATTCTATACACGAGAGCCGGCGAATTCATCCCGAAAAATGAGAGTCCACAATAAATTCGTATCTCTCGTGGAACACTACAAAAAATGCTGAGAGTACTTTTCACGGGATTATTATCTATATTTCAGCGGATTTTTTTTGTTGTAGAAAATAAATGAAAAATAACTCTTTTTTTTCTAAAGGATTTATGAAGTATTCTTCGTCAAGTGGAACACATATTTCCATCATATTCGTAAAATCATTTGACACTTGTCTTTTTACACGGTATGAAAATCATGGTAAATCATGGATGCTGAAGCATGAACTGAAATTACAAAGGCACGAACCCACCCATTCATTTCTGGCCTATACTCCGTGCAACACTGCTTTCCGTAATCCATTTCAACTCGGCTACGAACTTTAGTTGACTGAGAAAATTGCATTTTTTCTCTACTGTTGTAGAGAGTAGATAGTATGACTAGTCTAAGGTTCAGAAATTTTAAGTCTAAAATTTCGCTCTAAACATGTTCAAGGGTCAGCACCATTTAGGGTCAAATTTTTATGGTCATGAAGAACGATAAGGGTCTAAAAAATAAGGGTCTGAATGCCCCCACCTCGCACCTCCCGCCAACTATCTACTCTCTAGACGCGTAGAGAGTAGAGAGTAGCCCCCACCACGCATCCGATCCCAACTATCTACTCTCTACAACAGTAGAGAGTATATAGTACGGCTAGTCTAAGGGTCAGAAATATTAAGGGTCAAAAATTTAACTGTTATCATTTTCAAGGGTTAGCACTATTGAGGGTCAAGTTTCACGGGTCATGAGGAACGATAAGGGTCTGAATGCCCCCACCTCGCACCTACCGTCAACTATTTACTCTCTAGACGCGTAGAGAGTAGAAAGTAGCCCCCACCACGCATCCGATCCCAACTACCTACTCTCTAGACGAGTAGAGAGTAGAGTGTAGCTCCCACCACGCATCCGCTCCCAACAATCTACTCTCTACAACAGTAGATAGTAGATAGTACGGCTAGTCTAAGGGTCAGAAATATTAAGGGTCAAAAATTTAACTGTTATCATTTTCAGGGATCAGAATTATTGAGGGTCAAGTTTCACGGGTCATGAGGAATGATAAGGGTCTCAAAAATAAGAGTCTGAGTGCCCCCAGCAAGCACCTACCGCCAACTATCTACTCTCTAGACGAGTAGAAAGTAGCCCCCACCACGCATCTGATCCCAACTATCTACTCTCTACAACAGTAGAGCGTAGATAGTACGACTAGTCTAAGGGTCAGATATTTTAAGAGTCTAAAATTTCACTCTATACATGTTCAAGGGTCTGCACCATTTAGGTTCAAATTTTTAGGGTCATGAGGAATGATGAGGGTCTAAAAAAAATAAGGGTCTGAATGCCCCCACCTCGCACCTACCGCCAACTATCTACTCTCTAGACGCGTAGAGAGTAGAGAGTAGCCCCCACCACGCATCCGATCCCAACTATCTACTCTCTACAACAGTAGAGAGTAGCGTGTCTCTAGACCGTGTCTCTAGACACTGCCAAAAACTATAGCATCCAGGTTCTAGACTCTACCGGCAATCGTCAGTGGACATTCGGAACTTATGGGCAAGGACATGGGGAGATGGACAGACCATCGGAGATTGCGTTGACCACGAGTGGCAGAATTGCTGTTGTGGATTTTGGGAATAACTGGGTGTTGATAATATGAAGTGTTGGCGTAACGAGGTTTTTGATTAAATCTGTGATCAAGAGGACCTTTTTTTTGAATCGATCGATGTTTTAAGATTTTACATGTTCATTGTGTCTTATGAAGCATAACATTGTAATAATTTTGTATTTGGTTGTGATAAGGGCTTGCAACAATCTTATTTGTCATATAAAATATAACAGGAAGAAAAACTAACAGTTGTAGACTGAT
Source organism: Diachasma alloeum (assembly GCF_001412515.2). Taxonomy (NCBI): domain Eukaryota; kingdom Metazoa; phylum Arthropoda; class Insecta; order Hymenoptera; family Braconidae; genus Diachasma; species Diachasma alloeum. The sequence continues at coordinate 16,351 of NW_021681245.1, read as the reverse complement.
TAAGTTGAAAATTAACTGTGTTCCATCAGAGCCTACATTTTCGCTGGAAAAGATCGCAGTGTGCGATACAATGACTGGAATTGTTGAGAAGCATCTTCTGGACAAGACTTTCTACATGTAAATCTGTCGTCGAGATTAGAATAAACTTAGTCAGGCAGTGGTCGAGGTTTTTTATGAGCTGAATAGTGAGACTGATGTTAATGTTAATGTGATGATTCCTCTAATTTTCCCTCTCTCAATCATAGAATAGACTAGCGCCGCCGCGGCCGCAAGCGGCCGCGACGTTGATGCCCATTTATTGTGCCTTTGCTTTTTTTGTTTCTTTCGAAAATTAATGATTTATCGTCGTTTTAGTCTATTGAGTGTTAAAGTTAATGAAAACAATGCGTCTCGGTTCATTGCTTGTTCAATTTAAATATTATAATAAGTGATCCACTAATTCTGAGTTTCCGTCCTCATTGAATGAAATTTTAATTACTATTGTAATCAAAATTATATTCAGAGTGCAAAACAACAATTATCAAATTTCTCACAGGCCATAATTTTTTTGTCTTCGCCTCCCTCTTCATTTCCGTTTGCAACTTGACAAAAGTATTCAATTATTTTTCTAGAAAAATTATGGGGTCAATTCTGATCTTCTTTCGCTAATTCGAAGTGTTTTCGCTTCATTCATGATTTTTTCACAATTTTATTCGACGATGTCATAAACTTCAAACTTTCATCATCTAATCATCTAAAA
>NW_021681245.1:10398-14459 GCF_001412515.2 Diachasma alloeum | reverse complement strand
CCCCCAGCCGCCCACAATAATGTATTGCGAAATTCACCAAATGGGGCAAAATGGGTTGGTGCCAATATTCCAAATCAACCCCCCTACCCCCCCAAACCTATCTAATATTCATAAGTGAAATAGAATAAAAAATATGCCTGTGACTGCTGACAGTTTCCCGCCGACTCGATAATTTAACACTGGCGCCATCTCGCGGCATTCTCCCATCTGAACTTCTTTACCACATAGTACACCATCAATAATTTCTCCTAATTATACAAAATAACCTATTAATGGGTATTAATTGGGACCAATTGTTCGTCTATCGGCATTTAAATAATTTTTTGATTATATTTTTATCATTCTTGGCCCATTTTTCACCTTAAAATGACATCCATGCACATCCATGCTACATCCATGCTACAACGTGGGTCCTTATTCGCCAGGGTACTTAAAATTACGTTTTTCATTGGAAATTAATTGAAAATTTGAAGACCAGCTAATTTTCATTTTCTTACTGATTTATTATAAAATTTGTCATCTTGAGCATTCAAACATTGGAAAAAGAAATACTTTTGAATATTTTTGAATTTGGATTCCATTTCTGGCATCAGATCATTCATGAAATTTATCTTTTGTTGTGGAAATTGAAGATTACTACAATTAAATTTTTAATAGACGAAAGTATCAGTGTCTCATACTGTTCAAGGAAATATTTACTAATGTTAATTAGTTTGTTTACAGGTATGGAGCCGAGTAAGTCGAATGGAAATTTAAATCATGGTAGATCGTGGATTGATTCTACTCCGATCATCAGCTACTATTAATTTGTCATATTTAAAATTAAATTATACAAGTGTGTAAAACAAATTGTACCAAAGTAACTGTATTTGATTAAAACTGATTAGAGATTCAATTCAATGAATTATGAATCAATTAATCATAACACTGTCAACTTATTTCTGGTATTTTCGTTACAACGTTATTGCAACTCTCGTTGTTGTAAAATATGAGGCGATCATTGATATTTCCCTTGCAGCTTGAATTTTCAAACTCGTTGTGACAATTGAAAATTTCATTTAAATGAATTCATACGATATCAAAAAATTCAATAATTCGCTTCAATCTAAAAAGCCAAAATTTACAAAAATTTCATTTCAATTTGTGGTTTTTGCAAATTTCAATATTTTTTACATGCAACTCTACGAGTAATTTTGAAGATGTCTAATAGTGAGTGACAATAATAAAAATACTCGATAATTTTTTGGGAAATATGTTTTTTGTCATTCCGGCCGTGAGGCAGCGCTTCACGGACGCTCCGCGTCCGTGAATCTCTGCCTACGGCCGTCATAACAAAAAATACTGTTCGTCATATGGCCAAAATAGTATATTTCGTCACTAGGCCGAAAGAAACTTTTCTGGCGAATATGAGTTTGCAGCCCGAGCCGAAGGCGAGGGCTGCAATCATATGAGCTAGAAAAGTTTTTTTTGTCATTCCGGCCGTGAGGCAGCGCTTCACAGATCGGTAGAATCTCTGCCTACGGCCGGAATGACAAAAAATACTGTTCGTCATATGGCCAAAAAAAACTTTTCTAGCTCATATGATTGCAGCCCTCGCCTTCGGCTCGGGCTGCAAACTCATATTCGCCAGAAAAGTTTCTTTCGGCCTAGTGACGAAATATACTATTTTGGCCATATGACGAACAGTATTTTTTGTTATGACGGCCGTAGGCAGAGATTCACGGACGCGGAGCGTCCGTGAAGCGCTGCCTCACGGCCGGAATGACAAAAAACATATTTCCCAAAAAATTATCGAGTATTTTTATTATTGTCACTCACTATTAGACATCTTCAAAATTACTCGTAGAGTTGCATGTAAAAAATATTGAAATTTGCAAAAACCACAAATTGAAATGAAATTTTTGTAAATTTTGGCTTTTTAGATTGAAGCGAATTATTGAATTTTTTGATATCGTATGAATTCATTTAAATGAAATTTTCAATTGTCACAACGAGTTTGAAAATTCAAGCTGCAAGGGAAATATCAATGATCGCCTCATATTTTACAACAACGAGAGTTGCAATAACGTTGTAACGAAAATACCAGAAATAAGTTGACAGTGTTATGATTAATTGATTCATAATTCATTGAATTGAATCTCTAATCAGTTTTAATCAAATACAGTTACTTTGGTACAATTTGTTTTACACACTTGTATAATTTAATTTTAAATATGACAAATTAATAGTAGCTGATGATCGGAGTAGAATCAATCCACGATCTACCATGATTTAAATTTCCATTCGACTTACTCGGCTCCATACCTGTAAACAAACTAATTAACATTAGTAAATATTTCCTTGAACAGTATGAGACACTGATACTTTCGTCTATTAAAAATTTAATTGTAGTAATCTTCAATTTCCACAACAAAAGATAAATTTCATGAATGATCTGATGCCAGAAATGGAATCCAAATTCAAAAATATTCAAAAGTATTTCTTTTTCCAATGTTTGAATGCTCAAGATGACAAATTTTATAATAAATCAGTAAGAAAATGAAAATTAGCTGGTCTTCAAATTTTCAATTAATTTCCAATGAAAAACGTAATTTTAAGTACCCTGGCGAATAAGGACCCACGTTGTAGCATGGATGTAGCATGGATGTGCATGGATGTCATTTTAAGGTGAAAAATGGGCCAAGAATGATAAAAATATAATCAAAAAATTATTTAAATGCCGATAGACGAACAATTGGTCCCAATTAATACCCATTAATAGGTTATTTTGTATAATTAGGAGANCGTTGAATTTTGAAATCCATCATTGCGGGTTTTGGGCGGAGGGGTTTCAACTCGGGGGATGACAAACAAACCCATTTTGCCCCATTTGTAGGTTTTTTCTTATGAGCGAGGGGACGGATATCAAGTCAGGAAACGACAAACAAACCCATTTTGCCCCATTTTTTTCTTAATGAGCGAGAGTGGGCGGGGTGGAGGAAGTCAATTTGGGAATGATGAACAAACGCATTTTGTCCCATTATTTTCTTAATGAGCAAGAGGGGGCGCGGGGGGGGAATCAATTTAGCAAATAGCAAACAGACCCTTTTGCCACATTCATAGTTTTTTTTCTTCTTATGAGCGAGAGGACAGATGTCAAGTCGGGAAACGACAAACAAACCCACTTTGCCCCATTTTTTCCTAATGAGCGAGAGGGGTCGAGGGGGGGAGTTCATTTGGGGAATGACAAACCAANCATTTTGCCCCATTTTTTCCTAATGAGTGAGAGGGGTCGGGGGGGGGGAGTTCATTTGGGGAATGACAAACCAACACATTTTGCCACATTATTCTCTTGATGAGTGCGAGCGGGGAGGGGGTGTCAACTCGGGGGATGATAAACCCATTTAGCCCCATTATTTTTTTAATGAGGAGAGGAGTTGGAGGGGGGTTCAATTTGGAAAATAGCAAACAGACCCATTTTGCCCCATTTATAGTTTTCTTTTCTCATGAGCGAGAGGACGGATGTCAAGTCGGGAAACGACAAACAAACCCATTTTGCCGCATTTGTAGGTTTTTTTCTTATGGGCGAGGGGACGGATGTCAACTCGAGAAATGAGAAACAAACCCATTTTGCCCCATTTGCATTTTTTTTTTAATGAGCGAGGGGACGGATGTCAAGTCGGGAAACGACAAACAAACCGATTTTGCCCCATTTTTTCCTAATGAGTGCGAGCGGGGTGGGGAGGCAATTCGGGAGATGACAAACAAACCCATTTTAGCCAATTATTTTCTTAATGAGCGAGAGAGGTTGCAGAGGGGGTGGTGCCAATGCGGGAAATTGCTCACAAACCCATTCTGCTCTTTCTGTTGAATTTTGAAATCGATTATTTTTNGGGGGGGGAGTGTCAATGCGGGAAATTGCTCACGAACCCATTCTGCTCCTTCTGTTGAATTTTGAAATCCATAATTGTGGGTGTCATTTGGGGGAGGCGGGGTGTCAACTCGGGAAACGACAAACAAACCCATTCTGCCCCATTATTTTCTTCGTGAGCGAAAGGGGCGAGGGGGGGCAGGAGGGGGGG
>NW_021681245.1:8208-8346 GCF_001412515.2 Diachasma alloeum | reverse complement strand
GGAGGAGTTCCCTTAAGTCAATTTAGGAAATGGCTCACAGACCCATTTTGCCTCATTTGTTGTTTTTTTTATTATTGAGCGAGAGGGGGGATGTCAAGTCGAAAAACAAACAAACCCATTTCATCCCAGTTTTTCCCA
>NW_021681245.1:7477-7909 GCF_001412515.2 Diachasma alloeum | reverse complement strand
GGGTGTCAACTCGGAAGATGACAAACAAACCCATTGTGCCCCACTTTTTTCCTAATGAACGTAAAGAGGGGTGTTACTGAGCGTAAGGCGGGGCGAGAGTCGCGAACCAGTAAGCGGTGTGGACTTTTTGGAGAATCAACTGTGGAAGAAAAGCGAAGTTATTACGAGGCTCATACGTTGAAGACGATCGGCACGATTACAAGGGTAAAATGGGAAAAATGATGGAAACGGAATTTTGATCCTCACGTTTACCCCGTTCGTCACTCCTATTTTATCTTTGTGATCCCTCGGGTTCCTCCGTTTGACCCTTCTATTGACCCTCATGATCACGACACTCGTCCCACTAGTTTGACTCGTATGCTGCGTTTGATTGCCGTAATTCTCCTAGAAGTCTCCCTCGTTTAACCCTCACGATCACTTCACTCGCCCCCC
>NW_021681245.1:4003-7455 GCF_001412515.2 Diachasma alloeum | reverse complement strand
CATTTTTGCTTCCAAATGGAAGCATTGTATTCTTCAAATTCAAACCTTCCAGTTTTTTGTGGCAGATCCACTAAATATGGTCTGAAAAGTACAAATATGCTATTGTTAGAGCGTGTCCGTATGTATGTATGTATGTATGTGTGAGCTTTTTTTTCCAATTTGGTTTTTCGACGATCACTCAAAAAATGATGGTCCGAATCGATCCAATCAAGGCTGAAAATAGACGTTTCAATCCCATCTTGGTCGAGGTCAAAAATGGCGACGATCAGATAATTCGATCTTGAGTTATAACGAGTAGAAATTTTATTTTTCTTTTTTTAATGGTTTTTTTACCCTTATTTTTGACCCTTTATTTTTTCTGACGCTCATTCTTTTACCCTCATTTTTTCTGACATTCATTTTTTGACCCTTATCGTTTGAGCCTCATTTCTTCTAGGGCTGTCAAATTATAAAATTCTCTTGAAATTTTCATTCACAATTTGATATCATTTCATACAAATAATGAGCTAAATGTCATAACCGGATCCTCTAAATTTGCTGACAGATAAATGAAGAGACCGAATGAACACCTCGATAGTTCATTAGAAACTATTTATATTTCTCCGCTTCCGAACCGATGGGACCTTGATTGATTCTAGAAACAACTATGTCAAAATCATAGCTTGGAAAGGCACCATCGGCTTATAAAAGCATCATCACTAAATATACCCTCAACGGTTGTCACGTTTACTTCAATTTTAAGCTGTCTTAACTGTAAAATTAACAAAAATTGAAAAGTTCCTGAAGAATCACAAATTTTTTATGTCAATCCTCGTAATTTTTTAAATACAGAGTTCCCCACTGTTCAATTCATTAGAGTTTAAGGTTATTAATGCAAGAAAATAATCATTGTAACTAAAGATCCCTATCTCCCACCATAAAAATGAGAATGATTTCATGTCAATTTATTTACCTTAATGGCGCTTATTCAACTTTTCAACTTCTCGTGTTTCCGCAGCGCCTGATGAAATCTCCAACTAACCCCCCAAAAAACGACCTATAGTCCATCCTCAAGTTTTGCCTCTGTTGTTTCCGATAATAAGTCCTCAGAGATGGGACATTTTTTTCCATTAACATAGATTTTTACATTCCCGAAAACAAAAAATAAATATTATTCAAGGTTCATAGCACTTATTAGACCGATAGGCGCCCCGATCTTGTGTTGAGAAACCTTACATAATCGCAAATGATCACAACGGTCAAGCACGGTGGGGAAGAGTGGAGAGTCAAGTGAGAGGTACGAGTAGAGTCATCAAAGGGGGGAGATGAATGGAATGATCATTATGAGGGTCCAGTGGGGGTCACTCGTAGAGTTATGACAAGGGTCAAATGAAAGTTGCGAATGCATTAATCGTAAGGATCGAAAGGGGTTGACAAGTCGAGTAATGACGGGAAGTACATGGAAAGGGAGAATGGAATAATCTCAAGGGCCAAATGATAGAGATAAGTGGAATCATCCTGATGGTCCAACGAGCGAAACCGATGTAGTGATCACACCAGCTAGATACGAGAAACGAAGAGAGTGAGTCATGCTTTACGAAGCTCAAACGTCGCAAAGGTTACGACGGGAAAGTCATGCATCGTGGAGAACAAACATCGCAAGAGTCCACTATTTCTCAACTCATCAGCACCGTTTGACCCTTGCCATCATTCCCCTTATTTCCTCCTTTTGACCATTCTGATCACCTGACTCGTGCGTCACGTTTGACCCTCAGCACTCCGCCCGTCTCCCACATCTGACCTTCGCGGTCATTCTATTCGTACCTCCCATTTAACTCTGAGTTATCAGCCCACTGGTAACCACCGTTTCACTCTTGCGACCATCCCACTCGCCGCAACTGTTTGACCCTTGCAATCACTCCACTCCATGTACTTCTCATTTGATTCTCGTAATTACTCAACTTGTCACCCCACTTGACTTCTATGATTAGACCGCTCGTACCTCTCATTTGACTCTCAACATTCCCCTCGTCACAGCGATTTCAACCTTCTAACCACTGCACCTCCAAATCATTCTACTTGTTCCCCCCTTTTGACCCTTCTGATCACTTTACAGGTGGCTCACATCTGACGCTTGCAATCATCCCGCTCGTCTGCTCTGTCCGACTCTCGCGAGACTCGACCCGTACCTCTCACTTGACTCTCCATTCTTTTCGGCCTCGCTTCACCGTTGTGATCATTCCCCTTGTCACCCCGTTCTGACCCGACATTGGTCCGACTTCATATAATATAGGGGATTACCATGTTTGAACCAGTATCACGACCGAGCTTGACCACTGAGCGTCGCGTGAATTTCCTGCGATATTCCTGGTGGACCCAGGAGTAAGTTCAGCTCTCTCTTTGTTCCAATAGTGGAGGGAAAAGAGAAAGTACATGTACTTTTTGACCCTTATGGGGAGCGAAGTCTCTACTTTCTACTTTTATATTTTTTAGAGAGTAGGAAGTCGTTATTGGGTGCGTCAGAATGGATTTGTGAGCCATTTCCCAAATTGACGTAATACTTAACGGTGGTGCCGCGAGGGGAAGGAAAAGGTCAAAGATGTCTAGGGTCATGTTCGGTATTTTAGTCCGTATGGGTTGCACATTCGCCGAGTAAACACATGGAAACCATGGTTGCTCGTGGTCGCAACCATCGAGACCTGACCGAGTTGGACACTACAATCCTTATATCATCAATCTGGAGTGTGTTAGTGCGTAGAGTGCATTTTTCCGTTCATAAACCCCGAAAAAAAAAGAAAAAAAAAAAGAAAATTTCCTCCTCCCCCCACTCGCGCTCATTAGGAAAAAAATGGGGCAAAATAGGTTCGTTTGTCGTTTCTCGACTTGACATCCCCTCTCTCGCTCATTAAGAAAACAAACTCCAAATGGGGCGAAATGGATCTATGAGCTATTTCCCAAATTGACTTTTTTTCCCCCCGCCCCCTCTCGGCCATGAAGAAAATAATGGGGTAAAATGGGTTTGTTTGTTAACTCCCGAGTTGACACCCCCCCCACCGCTCGCACTCATTAGGAAAAAATGGGGCAAAATGGGTTTGTTTGTTAACTCCCGAGTTGACACCCCCCCCACCGCTCGCACTCATTAGGAAAAAATGGGGCAAAATGGGTTTGTTTGTTAACTCCCGAGTTGACACCCCCCCCACCGCTCGCACTCATTAGGAAAAAATGGGGCAAAATGGGTTTGTTTGTTAACTCCCGAGTTGACACCCCCCCCACCGCTCGCACTCATTAGGAAAAAATGGGGCAAAATGGGTTTGTTTGTTAACTCCCGAGTTGACACCCCCCCCACCGCTCGCACTCATTAGGAAAAAATGGGGCAAAATGGGTTTGTTTGTTGTTTCCCGACTTGACATCCGTCCTCTCGCTCATGAGAAAAAACAAGCAGGGGTAGAAGCCTATTTGACAGAAGTCATGTG
>NW_021681245.1:1757-3821 GCF_001412515.2 Diachasma alloeum | reverse complement strand
ACTCACTCCTTAGTTTCAGTGCGACAAATACGGGTGAATGTAATGGACCCATTATGAGTTTCACCAGTAATTTCTGGGCCAATTCCTTTTATCATTGTAGTAGAATTGTCGACTTGGAAATTTTCCTTATTATGAAGAATCTAAATAATTGAACAAATGGTAAGACTATTGCAATCTCGTCAGAGTCTAGTCCAATAAAAATGCAGTGTTCGCGAAAAAATCCATTCCATCATTTATTCATATGATCTTCAAATTTCATAATAAAACATCATTCTTTTACAGTATTTCGCATGGTTTTCATAAATTACGAGTAATCCAAATAGCGACGCCTGTATTCTTAACTTTTTTTCTCCTCTGTGTCCCGATAAATTGTCAGAAACGTACGTCATTATTTAATCAATGNTGACATCCGTCCCCTCGGTCAAAAGAAAAAAATACAAACGGGGCAAAATGGGTTTGTTTGTCGTTTCCCGACTTGACATACGTCCCCTCGCTCATAAGAAAAGAAAACACAAATGGGGCAAAATGGGTCTGTTTGCTATTTGCCAAATTGACTTCCCCCTCTCCCTCTCGCGCTCATTGCCCTGGGAATCCAGGAGCCACGCTACAGCCACGGTATTTGCGTGGCTGTTGCGTGGCTATTAGGATTGTCATTTTCTGGGGCTAAAAAGGGGGAAATGATATCTGAAAACACAATAAAAGTGGAGAGACGAATTATTAGTTTATATTTGCACTGTTTATAACATTGTTTTCTATCAATTGATTGAAATTAATGTGAGTGTATATAATGATAATACAAGATCCGTAGGGGGAATGTCGGGAGATGGCGGCAGTGTCGATATTCCAACGGGGTCAGTCAAGTCGACAGGAGTCGCAGCCAGAATAAGTGAGACCCCAGCAGAGGTGGGGCGCCACGGTCGATTCTAACGGCTGGGCGAGCAGCCTGTGCCGGTAACTCGGCAGTAGGGCCAGAAGAAGAATATCCATGGATTTTTGGAGTGGGGGACAAGCATATGAGTGGGAATTACGTAGAGTGGGAGTATCCTGGGCAGGGAAAACATCTGCTAGAGGCCCTATAGCAGTCCCGCTGTCACAGGGGTAGGTTCGAAGGAGGTTTATGTCCTCCTTGTCCTCAATATTTACTTTATGTTTTTCCGTTGATTCATTCGCCCGCTAATTAGTATTAAGGGATGAGACAAGGACTTTTCGATGGAAAATAGATTCTCCATCTATCAACCCCGGTTTCATCCCTTAATCTTTGTTATAAAAAAATTAAAACTGCGACGAAAGTCACGGTGCTATGAGAAACCCAATGGTTTCTCGGCGCAGAGTGCCACCCCAATAATTCGCCCGCCAATTAAAAAATCGTCTCTCCCCTCATAATTAACATTAAGGAATGAAACCAATGCTGTTCGATGGAGAATTTAATTCCCCATACAGTAACCCCCGTTTCATCCCTTAATCTCTGTAATCAAAAAATAAAAACTGCGACGAAATTCGCGGCGCTGTGAAAAAGCTAATGGTTTCTCGGCGCAGTGACTCCCGATAATTCGCCCGCTAATTAAAAAATCGTCTCTCCCCTCCTAATTAACATTAAGGAATGAAACCAACGCTGTTCGATGGAGAATTAAATTCCCCATCCAGCAACCCCCGTTTCATCCCTTAATCTCTGTAATAAAAAAATAAAAACTGCGACGAAAGTCGCGGCGCTATGAAAAACCTAATGGTTTCTCGGCGCAGTGACTCCCGACAACTCGCCCGCTAATTAAAAAATCGTATCTCTGCTCCTAATTAACATTAAGGAATGAAACCAATGCTGTTCGATGGAGAATTTAATTCCCCATACAGTAACCCCCGTTTCATCCCTTAATCTCTGTAATCAAAAAATAAAAACTGCGACGAAATTCGCGGCGCCATAAAAAACCTGATGGTTTTCCGGGGCAGTGACTCCCGATAACTCGCCCGCAAATTAAAAAATCGTCTCTCCCCTCCTAATTAACAATAAGGAATGAAACCAATGCTGTTCGATGGAGAATTAAATTCCCCATCCTTCAACCCCCGTTT
>NW_021681245.1:300-1650 GCF_001412515.2 Diachasma alloeum | reverse complement strand
AAAATGGAAGAAATTGTCATGAAAATCACAGCGCAGTAAGAAAAATAATCGTTTTTAATTAAGGAATGAAAAAAGGGCACTTCGACGGAGAATTAAATTCTCCATTAATTAACCTTTTTTCAACACTTAATCTATGTAACAAAAAAATAAAAACTGCCATGAAAGTCAGGGGCCAATAAGAAGAATAATTTTTTCGCGGCGCACACTGACTGTTCACCATTCGCCCGCGAATTAAAAATTCACTTGTCCCCTCCTAATTGAAATTAAAGGATGAAAAAACGGCAGTTCGATGGAGAATTAGTGTACGCCGCGAAAAAATTATTTTTCGTACTGGCCCCTGAGTTTCACGGCAGTTTTTATTTTTTTGTTACAGAGATTAAGGGATGAAAGAGGGTTAATTGATGGGGAATTTAATTCTCTATCGAACTGCCGGTTTTTCATCCTTTAATCTCAATTAGGAGGGGAGAGACACATTCGTAATTCGCGGGCGAGTTATCCATTAGGTTTTTCATAACGCCGCGACTTTCGTCGCAGTTTTTTCTTTTTTTTTGATTACAGAGATTACCCCCTCCACGGGATTCCCACTTTGTCGTTAGTGAGGGGGCTTGGTCGCGGGCAGTGGGGGTCTTAAGGACTACCACCGCTCGCGGTCGCTAAGAGGAACCCACCCAATCCATGTGTGTGAGCGGCTTAAGCCATGGCCTCGGCCATATCGTGCCTAAGGATGCGGGGCACAGGGGGAGCTGTGTCGCTAACGGTGCCTCTCAGAAACCTGGGCGACCTCTGAGAGTAGTCTTGGGTGTAACCCACCCGAGACAAGCCAAGCCCTGGGCAATCGCGCCAATGCACCAGGTGAAAACGCTTAACCGCGATACTCGTGGGACCAAAAATGGAAACCAATCTAAAAAATCTCAGTATTGAAAAAGAAACATCGGGTGGGGCCAGCGATGGCGAACACACGAAGTCTGACTATGCTGACCAGTCTGGCATCGATGTGAATCGTGTCAGACTGAGTGGAGCCGAGAGAAGACGTCGCAAGAGAGTGAAGCTGCATCAAACCTCGGGGGCAATTGCAACCTTGGCGGATGCAGCAGCAAAGGTTGATGAGGGGCAGTGGAAGGGGGCTGTGAGGAAGGCAATAAAACGCCGTCCATTGGAGCGTACCACGCCAAGCCCCTCAGTCAGAGCGAAAGAAAAGAGAATGAGAACGCAGGATCAGGGCACATATGCTCCGAATACTGCGAGCTCATTCAAGTTTGCAGTTATGCCGGAGTCATATACGGATCAGAAACTGGCCACTGAAGAGGTAACGGAGGTAAAGAAACTCCTGAAGGGGGCCACTCTGGCGTT
>NW_021681245.1:0-149 GCF_001412515.2 Diachasma alloeum | reverse complement strand
ACGAGTTATGCCGGAGTCATATACGGATCAGAAACTGGCCACTGAAGAGGTAACGGAGGTAAAGAAACTCCTGAAGGGGGCCACTCTGGCGTTCCCTGACGGGGTGAAAGTACCCACCTTCAACGGTGTCTGGGAAAGAGAAGGTGTGG
>NW_021681244.1:85736-85938 GCF_001412515.2 Diachasma alloeum | reverse complement strand
CCTCCCATCTTTATCGCCGGACTTCCAAAATCATTTCCAAAATCCAAAACAACAAATAAAAATTGAAATTATTATTTTTTTCTCTTTGTTTTTGTTTTTTTTCATGTCGGTAATCAGACACATCATCCATCAATCCTCCCATCGACTCACCAATCTCCCATCTTTATCGCCGCGCGTCCAAAATCCTGTCTCTTATACACAT
>NW_021681244.1:85270-85531 GCF_001412515.2 Diachasma alloeum | reverse complement strand
TCAACTCACAAACCTCCCATCTTTATCGCCGCGCGTCCAAAATCATTCCTAAAACCCAAAAAAACATATTAAAATTGGAATTATTATTTTTTTTCCTTTTGTTTTTTGTTTTTTTCCTCCATTTTTGATTTTCTTTTCATGTCGGTAATCAGACACGTCATCCATCAATCCTCCCATCGACTCACAAACCTCCCATCTTTATCGCCGCGCTTCCAAAATCATTTCCAAAACCCAAAAAAACAAATTAAAATTGGAATTATT
>NW_021681244.1:82842-83034 GCF_001412515.2 Diachasma alloeum | reverse complement strand
ATATATATTATATTATATGTTATACCACACTGAAGGCTACGGCGCGCGGAGCGCGCCTCATACGCTAGTTAGAAAAAAATACAAATGGGACAAAATGGGTCTGTGAGCCAGTTCATTAGGAAAACAGTGGGGCAAAATGGGCTTGTTACCTATTTCCCAAATTGACCCCTCCCTGCCGCTGATTATGAAAAC
>NW_021681244.1:82372-82609 GCF_001412515.2 Diachasma alloeum | reverse complement strand
CCCCCCTGCAGCCTCTCTCGATCATTAAGAAAATAATTGGGTAAAATGGGTTTGTTTGTTGTCTCCCGAGTTGCCTCCCCCCCCCGCTCGCACTCATTAGGAAAAAAATGGGGCAAAATGGGTTTGTTTGTCGTTTCCCGATTTGACATCCGTCCCCTCGCTCATAACAAAAAAAATGCTAATGGGGTAAAATGGGTTTGTTTGTCATCTCCCGAGTTGACACCCCCCCCCCTTCCC
>NW_021681244.1:23174-81782 GCF_001412515.2 Diachasma alloeum | reverse complement strand
CCGCCGACTCGATAATTTAACACTGGCGCCATCTCGCGGCATTCTTGCATCTGAACTTCTTTACCACACAGCACACCATCAATAATTTCTCCTAATTATACAAAATAACCTATTAATGGGTATTAATTGGGACCAATTGTTTGTCTATCAGCATTTAAATAATTTTTTGATTATATTCCAATCATTTTTGGCCCATTTTTCGCCTTAAAATGACATCCATGCACATCCATGCTACATCCATGCTACAACATGGATCCTTATTCGCCAGGGTTCTAACCTCACTTCGCTCGGTTTGATCGCGGTTTACGGGCCTTCTGACGAAAAATTGCATTCATCACACGGTCTAAAAGTATTTTCTGACGAATGTGATTATAGGCCTCGCCTTCGGCTCGGCCTACAAAGCCACATTCGTCAGAAAATACTTTGTGGACCTTGTGAAGAAAATAAATAACTCTCCATATCTCTTGAACAAATCACCGAATTTACACAGTTTCCTCATAAATTATTTGCTGTCAGTCTGGTCGTAAGGCAGTGCTTTAGGCAGGTGTGCCTGCGGCGTGTCGTCGTTAGTGCAGGCACACTCTCGTGACAAAAAATATTGTTCGACACACGGGCGCAGAAAAATTTTCTGACTCATATGATTGGATCACTCGTCTTCGGCTCGTGCTGCAAACTCATATTCGTCAGAAGATTTTTCATGCGCCTTAGTATCGAAAGGTACTACTTCAAACTATCGGCACTCATGGATTCCCATTCAGAACACCCGCAGAGAAAAAAAGTGGATTAGCTTTAGAAACTAGTTTCTAGATGTTAAAAACTCGTGTTCTTACGTATTATGCTTGGTGGGATCACAAAAGTTAACCAATTTGGGGATTGTTTTTAAGAACTGGTATTTTTTAAAACCAATGCTGAATTTTTTTTTTTTGGTTGTGAATTCTCAATTCACAACCAAACTCACGACTCAATTTCTTTGGTTGTGAATTCTCAATTCACAACCAAAGAAATTGAGTCGTTGAGTTTTTCAAAAATATCTCAGAAACTATGGGAGATAGCGAATTTTTACGAAAATTAAGGGGGGGAAGAGAGAAGGGTGTGCATTGAGAATTCACAACCAAAAAAATTGAGTCGGTGAGTTTTTCGAAAATATCTCCAAAACTAACGGAGATAGCGAAATTTTACTGCAAAATTGAGAAAAAATTTCATTTAAAAATTAGGGAGGAGGGCGTGTGCTATACATCTAGAATTCAATACAGCTTGCCTTCCCCTTCCCCCCAAATTTTCACAATACGCTAGCTGCCTACCGCCGATTGCGCCACTCGTGGCGGAAAATGACATATTATAGGCAGAAAAAACAAACGATTGAAACATTTCTTTTTCAATTTTCACTTGTCACTGAATGTCATAACTACACTCGAATTGAATGGAATCACTCAAGCAAAATTCACATCAAATTATGGACATTTTTCAGTTGTTTTTACTTTGGATGATGTAACTTGCTTGTCTGTTTGAAGGTTTAGTTTGAATTCAAAATTCAAGAGATAAAGCTATGAAGCAGTGGGTAGTCACTGCTATCTCCGCAATATATCCTTATTTGCCCTCACGCTGATTGGCTGAAGGCTCATGTACAAACGCAATCGTACCAATCTGTCAGGGCAAAAACTCCCTCCATCGCAATACCACCCGAACGGGGAAACCCTAGCGACAGGCCACCAATGAGAATCCACCATTCTCATTTAACTTGAAAATAATCTATTAGAAATTAATTTTAGTCAATTTCATTCACTTAATAATGAAATTAAGCGGAAAATATTTCAAAACGATGAATAGAACAAATCAAAAAATAAAAAATAAAATTTACGGAGAATTAACGCCTCAAAATTATCAATGGATTATTTTACGGGCTTCTGAACGAATTTAAAAATTCAATCGTCTCTCTCGACGTTATGAAAAAACTATGTAATTTCAAAAACTACCTACATTCATCTGGAATCAATTCATTCCAGGGTCTGTTGACTCCTGTATTATATTTTGAAATCGTAAATAGGCGAAATTTTTAGTTGAAAATGACAGCTGAGTAAACCGGGATACCGGATAAAATGGCCATAATGGGCATTAATTTTAGGTGTTTTGACCCCGTAGTTGCCTGGCCAGGATTGGAGATTACCCGCAACCACTCTCAGCACGATGAGAAAGCCCTAAAAAACAATACAAAACCACTGATATCCCGTTTTACCCACCTGCCTGATTTTTGCCTGATCTCCCCTACAAATAATATTTTTTTCAGCATTGTTTCAATTTCGAAAAAATAAGAAGAATAATAATAAGAACCCCTCATTGCCGAGATATTTACATCCAGCAACTAGAATTCCATTCCTCCAGTTCCATTGTGTTCAGATACTCAAAAAATAACATTAAGTTGCAAAATTCTTCTCATTGTTTTTCTTGACCCTTCAACCTTTCAGAAATCTCCCCAGTGAATTATCCAATTGTAAGTATTTATAACATAAGTATTTATTTTCTTGTAAAAAAACATAGATTATTCCATCGTCACAAGCAAATTAACTCATCAAATACAAGTACTCAATAGAACCGACGGTAGTGGCCGTGCGGTTAGAGTGCTAGACTCGTATGCCAATGATCCGGGTTCGCTTCCCGGCACCGGCGGTCAAAATTTATATAGCGCTCTAATCTCACAGTTTCACTGCCGAGCGGTAGTCCCGTCAAAAGGACGACTGTACCAGGGCAGGTTTTTCCCTCGAATGAGATTTTCCCTCCCTTCGGCAAATGCGGTACAGGGGGTTGAGGGGGGTGGGAAGGGAACAAATCGTAAAGACCCGAAAGGGTATACGAGAAGAAAATTTTTTTTTTTAAATACAAGTACTCAATACATTTATTATCATTTCAAATTTATTATTTTCATTTTCAATTCATCTCAAAATTCACGTCAAGTGCCAAACAGGTCAAAGATGTGTCAGATGTGTCAAACAGGTCTGGGCAACCGAGTTAGTTTTCCGGAAAGTCATCTTCTTCTTCTCCCTCATCTCCCATTCCCTCCTCTCCAATTTCTTCTGCCTCTCCCCCAGCAGCTATTTCCTCCCCAGCAATTTCTTCTACCTCTCCCCCAGCAGCCATTTCCTCCCCACCGATTTCTTCTTCATGGTGGATGATTTCAATACAGTTATGTGCATCGAATACAAGAAGAGTAAAAATTTGTTCTTTTCCCTCAACGACTATTTCCTCTTCACCAATTTTTTCTCCTCGGGTTTTCTGCTTGCTAGCAGCATCGGATACCTGAAAGATCATTGCCTCCCTCAACATGTCAACTCTCTCCTCTTGCATGGGGTCACTGACTTCCACTTGAACCAGTCCACTTACTTCCCCACATGGAATTACAGTTTTAAACGCCTTAATAATTTCCACGCCCCATGATCCAGCCGTTCCTCTGACAAATACGAGCCAGGATGTTCCACATGGATCCTCAGTGAATCGAGCGAAGTCCAGTACGTGGACAAATACGTCACCATCTGAAATTCCAAAAAAAAGTTATCATAGATAATAATACCACAAAATGGAATTGACTCGAATACTGCCCTGATGGATCAATCTAGAGACACGTCTGGGATTGGTCCATCAGGACGAGAATTCAAATTGGTATGTCAATCATTTTTTTTAAATCTACCAAATCATCTCATTCAATTCCTTGATTAAATTATTCAATTTTCCGAAACTATCTCGACCGAAAATTGCAAAACAATCGCGATCAGAAATGATCCAAACCGGATGTAACAATCTATGATATTTGAGATTTTATCAGTGAAAAATTATTAAACAAAAGACTTTTATTATTGAATATTCGATCATCCTAATTTGTGTAACAATGCAATTCTAGAGACACATAATAATAATCAATCAACTTTTTTTGAAAATAAACAAAACAGAGGGGAATATTTCAATCAGGTTCGATGCCGATGCGTTATTGTTTCATCACCATTACAACAATATTGTGGACAACAATATAGTACTGAATTATTCGTATCCTTACCGGTTCCACGAAGCACTGAACAATCAATTATTGCAGACATTTTTTATTACAAGAGGGAAATGGTTAAATTTCTATTTGCGTATCTCCACGTCCGGAAAACAAAAGACGATCTGCTTGCCGCCGTAAGCCCCCCTTTCGAATTTCTCGGAAAGTCACGAATGAGTAGGTCGGTCGTTCCCGTGATGATTCCTCGTAGCCGAGCATACATATCGCGCCGAATTCAAATGGGGAGAAAGTCTGACGTTTATCGTTTAGATAATTTCCTTCCGCAAAATCCGCCACGATTTTTTCACATTATTATTTCAATATTTCAATTCTATTCCACAAAGATATTACTAAAATAACCAGAATAATCTACATTATGAAATTCACTTTTATCACTTTCTTAAAGGCCATATTACTCCTCAATTATTCAGAACAATAATAGTGGATTTGTTCACTGTTATTAAACAAAACTCATACTTTTCTAAGATAAATGCCAGTAACAGAAATGTATAATTTTATGTATTATATTTTACCTCTCTCCATAATAATTGTTTGACATTATTTTATTGCGATTTTCATTATAGCAATGCAGCGACATTATTAATCGAATAGTGGACGACTCGATCCCGTTATAATGCTCATTCCCCAGCTAATCACCAAAAAAAGAAATTCGGAATAAAAAAATCTGCAGTTACCTAAATTTCATCAAGAAATACATTTTCTTTCCCGTTCACTATTTTTTATCTTAAAAACGAGTGACTTTAGTCAAAAATGTCAAAAGAATTTTTTTGAAGCTGATAAAATTTGCCACAAAAAAAATCTGTTTGAAACGCAGTTAAAATTCAGTACATCAACGGTTGATCACAGATCGGCCACTTACGAAAATCTTCGGGAAACCTCGGGTCAACGGTCAGACCTAGTCAATCACCGAATCTCAGAGTCAGTCAGTCGTAGAGAGTCGTAGCAAATGAGTTGAGCGAGCAGTATATCGTTTTTCTAAAGCTACTTTCGGTTGTCCGAACAGCGTCAGTACATCACCCGTTCGAGACATTTTGTTTTCTCAGTACATCTCCTATTTAAATTCTCAGTACAGTCTCCTATTATTCAGTATATTATTCAGAAAATCTCCAGTGTTAAATTCAGAACAGTTTGAATTAATTTCAGTGACAATTAACAGAGTGTAACAAATGACGCTAAGGTGGTTCGATTCCACCGAATAAATCAGTATATTTTCTATAGACTCAGTGCGTTCGTATTTCACCGGCATTTCCACTACCCCTTCCCCAATCCACCCTAAATTCAGTTTTCCCTCCAAACAAAATCTTTCGACATTTTTCCCTGAAACCGCTCATTAACGAGATAATCTCATTCTACCCCATCAATTCACAGATGTTGACATGAAGGTTTTCATTTGAAAATATTGAAATTGCGTAATGGCAGTTGAAAACAAATATTGTTCTTAAAAGAATGACATTTTTCTTCTAAAACAAACCTCAATATTATTATTATTATTATTATTATTATTACTCAAAACAGTTGATAAGAATTTTTGTTTGTTTACGGATAAAAATTTTCACCCATTTCCGGCTTCAATTTGTCGTATAGAGTCGATAGACCCTGATTCATTCATATACAGCATATACAGCATATCAGTCATTATTTATGACTATCGATGAATGATTTTCTAAAGTTATGAACGAATAAAGAAATATATTTTAATTTTGTTCAATAATGGATAAAATTTATAAAATTTAGCAAAAAATAAACCTCAATCTTGAGTTCATTGACTTTTGACAATGATTTCTCAGGCTTGTAGATGAGTGTTGAGATCAAATGACATAGGGGAGGATGGGGCAAAACGGCCCGGTGATTTTCCGATTCAATAATCCGATTGGGATGAGTTAGAGCTCGTTTTGAAGAATGAAAAATTATCTTCAAAATGAAGTTGAAACTGGGAATTTTCACAATGTCATTCACAAGTTATTGACAATTGAAGGGGGGCCGTTTTGCCCCACCCTCCCCTATAAATATAATATGAACAATGTGACCTTTCAATATTTAATTATTATTATTTCCTAAAAGGGGAATTTAGGGCAATTAAATAATGAGGACAAATGAGGGATAAAATTAACTGAATATCTATATTTCTATTAATCTACATGATAGATCGTCGTAAGACGCTTGAAATGCCTTTTACTTGGATCTAGGGTTATGGGTAAGGCCAGGCAACTTTTGTACACGTAAGACGGGAGTGACTCTAATGCAGGAAAAAGGGGAGAAGCTAGTCGTGTCGAGGGAATGTGACTAAATATAAAAATAATAACTGAATGGGGAAGAAACAAAAGAGTGTAGGCTCACCGTTAGGGGGTATGAAGGATAATATTGTGGGGACAAGAGGGAAAATGAGGGGGGTAACTCGTACTCACGACTTCCAGTTAAGGTCTAATCCGGGTCCTTCAGCGACTCCAGAGATTGAGCCTTCGTTCCTCCTTCCAGACTCCAGGGGCACGGTATTTAGAGCTGGGATGAGCTCGGGCACCAAAAATCCTCTTTACTCGAACACAAAGTCCAATATACGGGTTCTTCGGGGTATTTGTACTGTTTCTTCAACTCTTGGGGCGCACGTGGCAGGGCCCAGGACAGCGGTTACACGAGTGTCGGTCTTTTCGTTTCCTCCGTGATTCGTGGGGGTCGTCAGGTGCCGAAGTCCTTCGGGTTGTAATTCGGGAGCAATCGGGGCCAATCAGTACGGGTGAGTGGTGAAGATGGCCACAATCCAGGGATGTCTCGCTAGGATCGTCGAGGGCGGTGGGTTGCTGAGGCCCCTGTATGGGTGGTCTGGGGGGGGGAGCAGCGGCTCCTTCAGGTTATCCAGTAGGGCCGGAACTGTTGTCTTCCTTCGGCTGATATCTTCGTGATGTCCAGGGGCGGGGGGAGAGGGGCGATGAGGGGAAAATCGAGGGAAGGGGTATCCAACGGTGGCGGGGTTTACCTTTTAGGGGGCAGTGTGTAGTGGGAAAAAATATGTAGAAAAATAATAAAAAATAAATAATGTGCCTCGTCACAACAATTATAACGATGTTACACAGCAAACGAGAGCCAATTACTTATTCAAAATTATTTCCTACTGATTTCACGTGTTTATGAACAAAGAAAAGCATCCATTGTTGCCTTGTGAAATGATAAAGAAAATCTATAGGAATGTGAGAACCATGAACATAAATTCAGAGCGATTGAAATATTTAGAATACATACAACTATCATCAGAATGATAAATCAATGGTTTTTCAGTCTCATTGGCAAATATAAAAATTAAGTTGTGCCTTATGAAATCATGAGCTATTTCATAACGATAGATAATAATAATTTAGAATGGAGAAATTATTTAGACTTTGTCAACGACTCTTGTGTATTATGAAGGAGACCGAAGCATTCACTGAAGCCTCATAGATACGATAGATAACAATTCACTAAGAATTAATCATCTACAATGATTATTCAATGATTCCTGAGTCCCATAAATGAGCGTTGAACTTCAATCATGCCTCGTGAAACTATCAAGAGAATCTGCTGTCACTTCAAAAAAGTGGGAGGAGTAATTATGCTCGATCGTTGGAGTCAAATATCTCACGATTGTGTAGTAATAGAGAAAATATTTGTAATCTTAAGATTGAAAGATGAATTAATAAAATTATAACGTACTACTTAGCTCGACCGGCTTGCTGGACAATTTTGAGGGCATTCGCTGACTGGTGCTCAGGATATTGAATTTTCTCATTCTCCCTCTTGCACTCAATGGTGATCAAAAATTTTGTGAGAGCTGTCAGCAGTTTGTCAGGGATATCTGGCCCATGAGTTGGACAATTCAACCAATGAATATCGCAGGCAACTGTCAGGCTAGCAACACATCTACCTCCTATGTTCGTATGATAGACGCCATTGGGCACTATTTCATAGTCGAAGGTTTCAATGGCTTGTTCCACTGTGTCGATTAATTATTTAGTTGGACGGATGTCGTAAAAAGATTCATCAGAACTCTCTGTCAGGCTGTCATTCCCCGTCGTACCCTGATCATAAAATGCAGTGAGACACGCAGAGCATTGAGACTTCCCTAATACAGCTTCTGCAGCATGAGAAGCTAGAGTCACAGCAGAACGATCCTCAAAACCCTCCAGCCCATCGTCTAAACATTCCTCAGTGTTCCCTCCCGCCCAGATGATTTTCACATCTTCTTCAGAGATGTGAAGAGCGTTACTATCGGTAGCAGATTCTATGTCGTCCAGTTGGTCAATGATGTGGTCCACCGAACCAGAGAAAACTCCATCAACTGATATAAGAGCTTCGTCTGTTAAGTTGTCTCTTCGGTTTTCAATGACGTCGTGCAAATCTGACAATAAATGACCTCCGTCCTTTTCGCAATTTTGACCCTTATTGTGAGGTGCCGATAAACCATTGATAATTGATGTCTTCAAGGCGGCAATAAAATGAGGGACAGTGAGATTCGAATTAGTAGGACTGTGCTGTCGCAACACCCCAAACAGATTTTCTAATGAGTCTTGATTCAGTTGAGGTAGATTTAAAGTGGTAAATTTAACATTATCCCTCAAATGGATCCACAAGTCTTGGAGTACCGATAGAGTATCAACCAGCCCAGATACACACCTCGCATTGAGCTTCTTCCCATTCCAACCCTTGAATATTACGTGCTTCATCTTTTCTCTGTATTCTGCCCACTTCTCTACGTGCTTCGAGGGGAGGGTGACTGATGTTCTCTGATTTTTTTTAACATCGCGATTGTTCGCAGGTCCATTCATCCAATCGAACATTTGATCCAACTCTTCTATGAAATGAGCTGTTTCGTTACCACCGATTAATACCTTACTTCTTTGAAGGGTGTAGATACATCGGATAAACTTTGCGACAGAGCTGCTCAGCGTTTCTGCCGCTAGTTTAACCTTCATCTTACCTTTGTTTGTTAGGAATAGATGAATTCGTTTTAGTTTCATCATTTTCAAACGAAGCATTCGATTCAATCGATAAGTCTCCAAGACGTGTCTCCACTTAGCGACGTATTCATAATTTTGTCCTTTTTTCCTACAGCCAAACGTACTTCCTGGATAATTAGTCTTCTTCTCATTTGTATTTTTATCCTCCCATTTCTTGAAATTTCCAATGAAATTGTTTCGTAGCGACTTGAATAAGTGAGGAACATCATATACACTTTCTTCTCATTAACTCGGAAATATGATCCGGGGATATCGTTGGGTTTTTTCTTGTTCTTCTGTAACTCAGCCATCGTACTAACGTTTGTTGGCCCCTGATCACACACAGCTGCAACTACATTTAGTGCCGTTCCTCCATCCACTGCCTCAACGGCGTGCTTGATGATTTCAGCCAGTCGTTTTGTTGGTGTAGTTCCATTTGCGAAATAGAAAGCAAGCGGTTGCTTTCAACGCTGAGGACCTACTCCCTGTAACATTAGAACCAGTGCTTTGTTAGCGATTCGATTAGTTCGGCTCTGATGTCCATAATCTTCGTAACCATCCACAGTCTTTGATTTGTCATTATAATTGAGTCTCTCTTTCAAAGAAATTTCATCGAATAATAAAATACACTGCTGATCCTTAGCATCCATCTTTCCAACTGATCTCTTCAAGTGAGCCAAGACGTCTTCATTGATACCCGTATTCATTGGAATGAACGTCAATAAGCGCAGGATTGTCTTCTCCGAAGGCAGTTGGATCAGAAATGCCAGGTATCGATAAGCCTTGGGTCCTCGTTTATAAATGGATAAGTCTGTAAGTTTATCTTTGAGCGTCCAACGACGACCCCTCTTCGATCTGCCTTTATTCCTATGAACTGCTTCAAGAAACTGTTGAAGTGTGAATGACTCAATGCCCTCCAATAGAGAGCAATAATCGTCGTCGTGACACAATTTCTTCAGAGCGTCCTTCTCTTGTTGTAAATGCTCAATCTGTTTTTGAAGATCCCGTTGCTTTTTCCTAGACTCCTGTGCGATTATTTTTTCTCGCTCTGTTATAGGCACTCCACTCAATCCCATTTCTTCCGTTTTTTCACTGTCATTCGCTGTACAGCAACTGTTGGGAGGAAAAAAAATCAATGAGGAAGGGTATTATGAATAGCATAGTCGGTGTAGTCGAAAACGTCGTAAAACAGAAAAGTTGGATAATTGGCGATAAGAAGATTCATGCAGAATGCACTGATAAACCTGAAAGACTAGGTATATGTATATTTAGACAACCACACACATATTCTTGATATGATGAAGGCCTTTAAAGCACTTGCATAACTAAGAATATTGTAGGAAGTATTGCGTAGTTAAAAGCTTCATTATGAAGCCATAAGGGTCTCCATACTCGCCTCGTACTTCCGTTATGGAGGTATTTTGAAAAACCATAGGACGGAATAGTGCGTGCCGGGAATTGAACTACGTGCGGGGGACGAAACATTAGCTTATTAGAGTACGAGTGAAGCCCGAATGTTAACCCTGCGATGAAGCATAGGTGTCGTGAATAGGCGTACATTTCCTTTGAAAACATTGGACTTGTGAGAATGAAATATCTATTTTTGGTACAAGTGCACAAAGTGGCGCTTCACGCAAGTTTTCTGTCGGAAAGACTCCGCTTCGGCATGAAATTATAAACATCATTATAATTCACTCACGACAAATATATGAAAAAAAATTTATATTCTCCACGCACTAAAAAACTGATCGTGATAATATGCGTATCTGGAAAAGTATAAATGAGTGTTTGAGCTTAATACAGAGAAACAGTCAGTTGTTCATTCACAAGTGCAGGCAATGGAAAGCAAACAGTGTGAAAAATGAGTGATCCGTAGAAAGATAAAAAAATATATCAGCACGATGAGTACCTAGGTATGGGGGTAAATATTGGTGTTCCATAATCTCCTGTTATGGTGCAACGAGAATCGCCTGTCTCCATTTCTTATCTTTCTTTCAATCATATGGTAAATAAAGAGAAAAATTATAACGAGCTAAGTAAACGGGTGCAAGCTTCGAAATTCTGATTTTTTATTGATGACGTGGAAAGGGGGTAAAGGATCAGATACTAAAAAACATATCTCATATATATTCACGAAAATCTTGAAAGATTATTAAGTATGATATGGCAAATTGTAAATAGTTATCGGTCACATTGAATTCATTATGCATATTTTTACTGTAAGAGAATTATTATTATCTAAACTTTGGATGAAATAAATTAAGGACGAATTCGTTCATGTTTCCATTGAAGTCGAAGAAAATTGTTGGATGTGGAAGAGGAACTCGGAACGGGCTTGGAAATTGAAATTTCCTCAATCATTTATCTGTATTGCATTTTATTATAAACAATGATTCTTCATCAAGTATCTAGATATTATATGAAATACGTTTAATCTATCACAATCCAATGTAAAGTAAATATTTTTCATGAATACTAGATGGCGGTTAATTTTCTTTTCCGCGATAATTGTATATAATTACTTAGGATCTTCACTATTCGTGGCCATGATCGTGCCACTATACCACACTATGCGTAATGTTTATGCATCAAAACTCTAGAGTATTGTTCAATCATTATTCCAAAAAAATGTGATTCACGATAACTTCAAAATTTTCTGCAGCAAATCAGTACCATGACTTTATAAGAGTTTCATCAAATGAATTGCCTTTATTGGTATTGAGTTAATTTTGGCTTGATCAGGCAAGATTTGAGTTGCGGAAATTTTCTGAAGTCATTTTGAATGAAGTGAGGTTGGATAAAGCTCCTCCTAATGTGATTGAGGCGCTATATTTCAGTTTCATTTGAGAATTTCATTATCATATAAAGTCATGGTATTACATCACATACTACAATATTTTCTTGGTGTACCATGTGTACGAATACCCGCATTGTACTAGAACATACCTACCCGATCGACGATATCGTTTATATGTACTTCTAGGAATTGAAGAGGGTGGAAGAGGAATGGAAGAGGAGGGCACTTTGGGATTGTTCTTTAGCTCAGAATGAACTTCAATCGGTGGATCAACGTACACATCTTCTGGCATGCAATTTTGTTCTATGAATTTTCGGAAAAAATTCTATAGTCTTCTCCATAATCATCAATTATCGATGAATGTTGTTACCATTAATGAAACCCCATTAGCAACGGTTATATCGAAGAAATAGTACACAAAATGAGACAAATAATATTTGATGACTTACAATTGACAGTGAAATGATACGCGAGGAGATAATTTATGATGGTACGAATTTTTCGAAATCTTTTTACAACAATTCAATCCACAATAATTAGGTAAGGGGATGGGTGGTAATTGGAACATTCAAGAAAGCATACATGTACCAACCTGGTAGCTTGGTATTATGGATATTTGGTGCAAAAAGAGCTGTACATTTATGAGCAAGTTGGTCTGCTACTAATGCGTCACGAAGTTCTGCAATATCTGTAAAACACAAACCGAAAAAATGATAAAAAAATGTTGAGATCAGGTCTGATATAACCAACTTGCAGCCGCTAGTTGATCAAAATAACGCTGAGAGGTGAGGGTGAACGCGCTGGGAGGTTGGAATTTATCACAGATCATTAGGGGACCTCTGGAGTAGATTTATTTATTTCCCCGTTTTTTATTGCCAATTATTCACTCTCTTCCAAATGATTTTATCAAATTCGAAAGAGCTAAGAAAAGGCTTTTTTTATTTAAATATATAATATTAACCCACTCTGGAAGTTTAGGAATAACTGGGGACAAATTAAAACCCCCCCACTACTTTGCAAAGTACCCGGAAATTTTTTGTAAAGTTTCCTAAATTATCAGAAAAAAAATTCAAAAGCACGAAGCAGTCAGTCCTGGTCCTGGTGGTGTATTATCAATCGATAGTGGATTTATTGGAGTGTTTCTAGTTCATTCCAACCCGCAAGCACTTTGACAAATACCTAGATATCATCATTCCATTTCTCCTAACGATTTTTGCCATTATGAAATATGATTGGTCTACTTATAGAGTTAAGGGGAGATAAATTCACTTCAAAGGTCCCAGAATGATCTGGTTAAAATTTCGATCCCCTGCCACTTTGCAGAGTACCTTGAAATAATGATTCAATACCTCTGAACCATTCAATATGTTTTTTTAGTGTAATAAACTAAACAAACCTAAGAGTTCGTGTAAATGACAATCTACATGAAACAAATATTTTTTGTAAATACCGATAATGAAAGTGGACATTTGAGGCAGCACAATCCAAGAGATTTCGATTGCCCTCTACAAACCAAGAGGAAATTAGAGCAAAGTATCTGCACTCATCATTATCAGGTGGTCTCTTACTGGGTCTTGGGGAAGTGCCTCCAATAGAATTCACTGCAAAAAAAACCATTACATATACATTGCCATTGAGTGACATATAAATCAACCATCGGATACATAAAAAATATTCTCACCAGTGTTTGTAAGATCCTCAAGGGGAGAAGCTCGTGGGACTCCACCGTGACCATTGCTCTGTTTGGCATTATCTGAAATTCAAGTCAGTTGTTAGGCAAATAGTTGAGTTCACTAAACTTTTGCCTTGAAATTATTGACTCACCTGATTTGATGATTGATAACATGTCAATTTGAACCAGTTTTCTGTGCATCGGGATCGGCTGAGTATTCATTGGAAATATCATGACTAACTATGACATTTGTACATTGCCCTACTAAATTCCCTGCTTATTCATTGGAAAAAAAAAATTTAAGAGAATTAGAATTTAGAGAGAAAAAATTTCCGCTTCACCCAGCCGGGAATCGAACCCGGGTCTCCCAGATACGCGCCGGGCACTCTTACCGACTAAGCTACCGGGAACCACAGAAATTCACTCTCAAATTCACCTCCAACACCGCCTAACCTCCTTTAGGCATTAAAGAATTTTAAGAGAATTAGAATTTAGAGAGAAAAAATTTCCGCTTCACCCAGCCGGGGATCGAACCCGGGTCTCCCAGATTCGCGCCGGGCACTCTTACCGGCGCGTATCTGGGCGGGTATCTTACTCTCACAATATTTCCACAATAGTTCCTATTAACTCATCAGACAAAGGGCACACATTTTCACTCACAATGTCAGGTACAGCATCTCTTTTCAATTTTGTTTTCCTGACCGTTGGATTTGGATATTGCTTGTCGCTGAAATGCTCTGAGCACACGTGCCGCGATCTGGATAGTGTCTCACGAGGAATATACACTAGTTCTGCATTCCCAACCCTCTTCAGCCACTCTCGACACCGGTCAATAACCACTGGGAAAGCTCGAAAGTCTAAATTGGGGTTATGTCTTTTATTATTTTTACACCCAGGAACTGCACACTTTGGACCTCTTGGACCTGTCTTCATTGTCACTACTGATGACCACTATTCCCTATTTTATATCGCAACGACTTCAAATGAAATTAAAAAATTCAAAATGCTCCAAAAAATCGCTCACAAATTCATTCCACATCGTCATAGTGTGATTGACAGTTTCACACATTTCCGAAGAAACTGACGCCATTTGCATTCCATTCCCCTCTCCCCTCCGAAATATGCCCCCTCTCCCTTCAGCATGGCTACCATTTCAAGAAAATGAAAGTTTCTACTTTTTATTTGCTTGGATTGGCATCATTCGTTTGTAGATGGAAAGAAGAAGTGGTGGGGGTAGCTAAGTGTCCCCCTACTGCTATGAAGTTAGTCATTAACACCCGAAAGTTACCAAGAGACACCGCTGAGGCGGCGTTACTAGTGCACTTTATGAGATACGCAGATAGCGTATAGATTTTGTGATTACTCTCGATAATCATCTCGAACCACCCGACCTCTCCTCTCCATAATCTCTCACAGCGGGCTTCAGGTACGCCAGCTCACCCGAACTCTGTTCCAACGCTTCTCTCTCTACTCCGCCCTCACCGCAAGAAAAATCCCAATTTTCCTCCAATGCAAAAATTGGCCACACCTCCTCCCTTCCTTCCTTCTACTAATCGGAAATGTTGTTAGATTTATCTTCATTCGCTCGGCATTACCACCACCGTTTAGCATATAAGCCTCGTACTCGAAAATTATAAGTTGGTTAAAATTTAAATCTCTGACTAGTTACATCTAGCAGATCACTATACAAAAATAAATCTCTATTTCGAATAAACGGAAAAACTGAAAACTAGTGAAGTGTATACATCAATTTATCCAAGTCTCCCAGTATTCACCTATCACATCCTCACTCATTCCAAACATTCTAAAAAACACTCGAATCAGCTGCATAAGGAACCTATTCGGCGTGCAGCAGTTAGCTTGAAATTGTGTCTGTAGTTCAGCCCTCTGGAATTTACGACTCTAGAGAATTGAAAATAATTGCAATATTCAGTGCCGAACACTTCCCCTCGCTCAAATTTTGGTAAAAAATCGCTATCTCTCTTAGTTTAGGAGATAGTTTTGAAAAAAAGACTGACTCAATTTTTTCGATTGCAAATTCGCAACACACCCCCCCCCCTCATCGCCACCCACCAATTTTTTGTAAAAATTCCCTCTCTCCCTTAGTTTCGGTGATATTTTTGGATAACCTCAACGATAACCCACCCTTTCATAGAACACCCCTCTTTGCAAAACCCCCCACTTTACAACACCGCCCGGATATCACAACCCCCCGTTTTGGAAAATTCCCGCTCAAAAATTCAAAAAAATTTCTAGATTTTAGAAAATATTTTTTTTCTAAAATCAAGTATATTTTGGTTTGAAATTTATCCCAATTCTAATCATTAATTTTAAACGATTTTCTTCTAAAACTTGGAAAAAAGACATTTAATCACTAAATTCCGGTTTCGGTTTCTAAATTTTAGAAACCGTGGTTTCTAACCTTCAGGTTTCTAAAATTTAGAAACTTTTTTCTAAAGCTAATCTACTTCTTTTCTCTGTGCATCTGTACTTTTTTTTTCATATTCTACAAGGGTATTTACATATGAGGTATTCCATGCCAAATGAGTCACCGGCTACTCTCACCCTCTTGAAAATTGATGGCGATTTTTTCTACCATTAGAGGGCTTGAAAAACTATCAAACTTTTTAAGATTTTTTTGACAGCCCAGTTCAGAAATATGATTTTTTTCAAATTTTTCCGTTTTTTCACAATAACTCGAGTTTTACTCATCCGATTTCGATTTATTAGGGGCAAAATTTTCCATTGTTCACCACCTATAAGATTGTTTTTTTTTATTTTAAAAATCTTTAGATGCTCGAAATGACGAATTTTCGAAAAAAAAGTGGAAAAACTTGAATTTTGCCAATTACGTCACGGTCGATTATTTTAATTTTTTTTCAGTAATTGTTATAATAAAAACGAAAATTTTCATCCGTCATACATATGGGGTTCCATCCAGGATCAATTATTTAAAATTTTTTCTTTTTAAAATTGCACAAATTTGGTGAAAACACTTTAAATGGACTTTAATTATGTATCGAAAAAATGTGTAATATATAGGTGAATATTTAAATTTACTTCATACCGTTTATAATCAAAGTCAACCGATGACATTTTGGGATATTTTGACCGAAATCGCGGAATTTTGAGAATAAAAAATTATAAATAAAATGGATTTAAGACAAAACTCAATATGTATGACGGCTCCAAATTTTTGTTTTGATTATAGGAATTGCTGAAAAAAAATTAAAATAATCAACCGTGACATAATTAGCCAAATTCAAGTTTGTCAACGTTATTTTTCGAAAATTCGTTATTTCGAGCATCTAGAGATTGGAAAAAATTGGGACAAAAACATTCTTATAGGTGGTGAAAAATGGAAAATTTTTATCCCTAATAAATCGCAATCGGATGAGTAGAACTCGAGTCATTGTAAAAAAAAACGAACAACTTGAAAAAAAAAATCTCCGAACTGAGCTGTCAAAAAAAAATCATAAAAAATTTGAGAGATAGTTTTTCAAGCCCCCCAATCGTAGAAAAAATCGCCATCAATTTTCAAGAGGGTGAGGATTAGCCGTTGACTCATTTAGCATGGAATACCTCATATATTTGTTAAGGAATTAATATAATTATTAAATTATTGCACAGATCGGGAGTGGAATTCTCAGTATGATGCATTTCACAATGCTAATAATTCGTTTTACCACGCGAGTGACTACTACCGCCACCATCGGAACCGACGTGAACTACATGCTGCTTCACATGATTTCAGGAGTCCTACTAGCCTCTGTTTGGTCCATAGACATAGAATACATAGACTACTGATTCGGGTGGTGGGGGCTGCAAGAAATAGAAAAGAAGCGCCGTTTTGTCGATGGTTTCTCTCTTTCGAGATAAGCGGCAGCGTATCGGCCAAGAAAAGTTTTGGTCGACTGAGCAAAACATCAGGCCGAGCGCACCGCGTATCTATACACGACAGAACTTCCCCCTCCACTACCTCAGTAGATAGGCAGTGCCGTTTCTGAACCAGTTTGACCTTGAAAAATGAGTCATCAAGGTCAAGCAGGTGGTGAAGGGTCACAAGGGTTACGAGGGTCATAAGGGTCAGCTGGTTGTAGGGGTATGGGTCGATTGTAAGGGTCATAAGGGTCAGCCAGTTGTAGGGTTATGGGTAATGTGAAGGGTCATTAGGGTTATGAGAGTCAGCTGGTTGTGGGGGAATGGGGTTGTCAATTCCTCGAACAGAGCGCGAGGGGTACGGGGTGAGGAGCTTGGGGCCAGGAGCAGGGGGCTCGGAACACGGGTGAGGAGCATAGAGTCAGGGACTTGGAGTCAGAAGACTGGAATATAATTATTCACTCCTTTTCCGGAAAGGTATACGGATCCCCGTGAGAGTGAGAGAGCGAGGAAATGAACCCACCAGTATACGTATAACGTACAGCGGAAGAAAATATAAATTCACGAAAACTAAACTCGCCGTAGCGAAAAATCGGTAGAGTGAAATCCGAAAAACCCAGAGCCCACTTACTCGGGAATGTCTAGAGAAGTCCATGAAACCAAAATTATAATTTTGGGATCATTGGGAGCCACTCCGGATTAATTTACATCCGGAGGGAAATTTAAACGAGGGAACACTTACGGGAAGTGAGAGCCACCACTCGTCGGCGCGTTAGCGGGGTGCCGCGAGGGGAAAAATTCTACGCAATTTATACGTATACTCTTCGCCATAGGAGCGAGGGAGAATGAAATAGACCAAGTCGAAAATCGACAGATTTCGACTGGGAAAATACGCAGAAATTCCACTATTAACCGAACACACTCACTGAACCCGAAAATCATCTGAAAAGATGACGGGGATAAACCGAAAGGGGCGAGAACTCGGTACCGACCCGATTTGGGTGGAATAGCCGATCAAAAATCGGAGGGACACGCGTATAAAAATCCGGGATAAGGGATTACCCCTAAAAATGCCCAATCAGGACCACTGCATACGACTAAAGGGGGTAATCAATCACTGCACGTGGCTGAGCGCCACGGGTGGGATACCGCCATAAAGGGGAAACGACGCCATTCGGAAATGGCTCGAAATTAGGGGGAAAAATACCAGAAAACTCACTGTTTTTCGATTTTTAATGGTCCTCTTCCTTTTTCGGATCATCCTGGATCCTTACAGCTTCTCGGAAAGGCACAATAATCCGGGTGGGCACAATTACGTCGTGTGAGCACACTCAGCAATTCACACGCGACTGGTGATTTGTAACGGTCAACGCGGAACTAACTGCCCTGGGTCAGTGTCACGGGCATTAACCGCAGCGCGAATTTCGGCCAACAGAGGCGGGCTCTGATTGGCGGAGATTTTAGCATATCAAGCAGGGGCTTTGATGGCGCCACCAAATGATTTCGGGGAATTCAAACGCGACAAAATACTCAACTCTAATTATTCATAACTTTATAAAATTGACTGATGATTAATCTGGGCCGCACTGGTGGACGTTCGGAAAATTACCGTGGATTTTTGGCGCCTCCTACGGGTCGGTTCTCCTGTATTCACGGGGTTAAAAGACCGATATTCCTAACTAATTCTCCTAATTTTCCACAATTCTAAGCAACCTGGCAATTCACGGGATACAAGGGTTGCACTTGTTCGCTGTGACCTTACACCGAAAAACTAAAACTTAACCAGTTAACCACCGTAAAATCCATTATAATTTGGAGCGCCGGCATTTCAGCCGGACCTAATCGATTTACCGTAAGATTAACAATCGGGTAGTTCCCGGATGTTATCGGATGACTTTAAAATTTGGCCCGTCTTCACGATAACACTATGGGCCCTCAAAAACGCGTAATTTCAGATCTTTATTAATCAAAACGAAACGAAACCGCAATATTACTATACGAATTGCGAAGCAAACGAAAAATAACTCCGCTTAAACGGGAAAACAAGACTCGATTATCCCAGGGATAATCGGAAAAATGACCACACCGGAGTGGGAAACAAAACCCTGATTTCTCTCTCTCTCTCTACTCACGATCCGTTTCCGAATGTTGCCGGAGGTGGATCTTCTCAGGTCTTGGTGGTATCTCTAACGAACATCCCCACATGTTCGTTACAATTATAATGATTATATGACCCGTTTTACCCCACTTTTCTCATATTGGAAAGAAACTATAATTTTGATAATTCTTCGAATGCATTCACTGATGGATGAAAAACATGCTTTTCTTGGAAAACATTATGAAAAGTTTAATAGAATTATTTTTCATTTTTTTTTCATGATTCAATTTTGAAATATTATCATTCAATATTGAATAATTATATTTCAGGATTATGATTTAATATCGGAATGATTTTTTTCAATTTGCGAGATATTTGTTGGCATTGTATTCTTCAGTAGATGCTCTTTGGAAGACATTTGTATGAGTTTTCATCTCCTATTCTCTATTCTCAGAGTGAAAAGCAAACATGCCGGTGGTATATCGCCCTGGTTACATCTACATCAAGCCAAATGTGGCTGTCCCTTACGAGTGGATCACCAATGAAAGTCATTCAGATCATGACAGACATGGCGATCAGAGACAAGGATCGATGCCAGGGCAGTTTCATTGACATCTATGGGGTAGTCTGCACTCTCAAGTTTGTTGACAATGGGAATACCTTCCTCTTCGAGAAGTCACAATTCCCCGTTCAAAACGGTGCCTAGACTCTCATTGGTAAAAAAAATCAACAAAATTACATTATTCTACATTATTCTACTATTTCATTTTCTCTTTCAGAAAACTGAGATAAACGATTCCTTTCTGTCTCGTTTCAGGCGCTTTTTTGATGTCACCGATCATCATTCAGGACGAACTCATCATTTTCTTTTATCTGATGTCATTGTAATGAAGTAACTTTTTTTTTATTTTCAAAAAGTTCATTCATTTTTTGTAATTGATCAACATTCTTTCGGAGTGATGGATATATTTTCTTTTTTGAATTTGAGAAAATATTCCTAGGGATCTCTCAATTCAAAACTATATTTATTTACACAGATTTTTCAATGAAAATATCAAATAGGAAAATTGAACTCCATGCTAAACTCTCGATACATCGTTAGAGCCATTAAAAAAATCATTGAACTCGATTCTGACGATTCATTTTATTGGATATGTTTATGCAGAATGTTCATCAAATTTTTGAATTTATTTACATTTTTTCAGATAGGAAGTTTTCTTTCATTGAATATTCGTTTTTGTTTGGAAATTTTCCATGATTATTATAGTTAGAAAATTGACGATTTTATGAAAAATCCGGAAAATTTCTTCATTTTCGGGAGAAAAATCATGGAAGAATGATAAGTAGATTTAAGTTATAGTATTATAGAGGCGTCCCTTGAACGGAAAGAAACTTTGTTCATAATTTGGTTATATAAATGAGTCTCTAACCACATAAAAACGATACGATAGTTCAGATTAAAAGGGAAATTAAATTAGTAGATAAATTGTACAATTCAGCCTTATGGAAAATTTCAAAATAATTCTATTATTATGAACCTGAAAGACTAGATGAACTAACCATTCAATTATTTATAGAACAATGACTTGATAGATTCAATTTCAATATGAAAGAGGACCAACGGAATTTTGAAAAATCAGCATTCCGGAACATGTGACTAAAGTACAAAGACTATTAGTACAAAATTAGAGATTGAAAACCGGAAAAATTTATTGTAACTAACAATGGACTGAATAATCTGCATTTTAATGAAATTGGAAAGTGATTAAAATTACAATTTTTATTATCCTAAAAAATGACTGGATAATTGAATGGTTATAAATATAAGAGACTCAACAAATCGACTAAAATCAATTATTATGCAAGAATGACTCGATTACTAAATTTTGACTGCAATGAAAGACTAGACTAAGTGTGATGAATAGAAAATATCAGTTATGATGAAAAAATAAGAAAGGATATAATCGGAAAATCGAGGAAAAATAAGATGGATAATTTTTTTTGGAATTTTCATGGTCATTGCGCTCAGGAAAGAGACCAATTCGGAAAGAGCTTGAATAAGTTTGTAAGAAACTATGAAAGTATATTGTGAAGGATCACATACTCATTGACAGATTACATTTTTGTTCAAAATAAGTTGCAGGTGAATTTTTTCAGTAATTTTTGACACATTCGATTTCATTTAGGAAATATCCAAATCGATTTGTCATTTCTAATGATGTTGAAAGCGAGAATTAACGATTTCAAAGGTCAAGTTTAACCATGATAAGTATTTCTTCCTACATTTATCTATGAAAGTAAATCATATGAGATTCTGCTTTATCGATTATTCTTCTGACGTAATGTTTACAAGTATGTATGTATTTTATTGATTCCCCATAGGGGATACAAGGACTTCCGTTTCATACAAAAACATTACAATGTTTTAACTCTTATTCCTAGTTCCTTATATCTACCGATTAATAAAAAGACATTGAGCATGAGTGAACGAGCGAGAGATTGAGAGGGACCTTCATTTCCGGTCTCCACATGAGCTTTCTTCTAAACTGCCTCTACTCCCTCTCCCCTCCCACGGTCGGCGCACCCCCCCTTTCTCTCCTCATCCCTCCCATTCCCCAATACACACTGACATTTCACTCACTCTCCTTTCCATACCCTTCCCATTCTATCATCCACTTCTCTCCCGTTCCTTGCTCGTCCAATATTTCAGTCACTCTTTCCCATACATCCCTCCCTCCATCTTCCTCCTCCATACATTCCTCCAGCACATGCATCCACGTCTCCCTCTGCCAACCACACCTCCTACATTTACTGAGTTTTTCTTTCTCCCACTTCCTTTCCCCCTTAACCCCTCACCCAACCTAAACCTCGCCACCCTGTTCCACCTTTCCTCACCCCAGCTATTCTCCAGATATCTCGGGATCCCCTCCACTGCCACCCCTTTATACCATGTATTCCCTGCTGACGCGACAATCTTTTCCCATCTCTCCCTTACCTGCTTCTCCCTTTCTATTCTCTCCACTTAATAATAACTCTCCACCTCTTCCCTTCCCCCTGCCCTTCCTTCGCCTTTCGCTTCTAGGCCTCTCTCCTCCCTAAACCTTCTCCTTCCCACTTCTCACCTTGAAATACCTCCTTTCTTTTCCCTACTCTCTATCTCTTTCAAACACACCCTCGCCAGATCACTACCCTCCCCCCTCCTCAGCTTCTCCTCGAATTTCCATGCTCTTTTTGCTATCCTGCCACTCAGTTTATCTCTTTTCAACTCCTCCCTTACAAGATACCCTGGAGTCGACCTTTTCAAGCCTAACACCCACTTCAGGTATCTCTCCTGCATCCTCTCCATCCCTTCCCATTTTTCCCACCCCCATATCTCCGCCCCGTACCCCATGACCGACCATACCAAGGTATCAAACAGCCATACTCTCCTCTTCCAGTCCTTTCTAAACCTTCTCTTCCCAATACCCCACACCGGCCCCATCACCCTCCCTGCCTTCGCTATCCTTTCTTCCACCTGTCTTGCCTGTCCGCCCGTACTTTTGAACCAATATCCCAGGTAAAAAAATTGCCTTACTTCCTCTATTCCCCTCCCCCCTAACTTCCATACATCTCTCTCATTCTCCCTCTTCGCCTTCTTCCTGAATACCATTAACTTGGACTTATCTACGTTTATCGTAAGATCCTTTTTCCTAATATATTCCCCCATCTGCCCTATCATGATCCTCATTCCTGGCTCGTCCTCCGCTACTAACACCATATCATCCGCGTAGGCTAAAGAAAATATTTTCGTATTTCCCAACTCCACTCCCCCCCTCCACTTACCCCTCATATATTCCTCCAGATCCGCTCACAACACATTAAATAATATCAGACTCAATGGACACCCCTGCCTTACACAGTTCGCTGTCTAGAACTTCTCCGAAACTTTCTCTCCCACCCTTACTTTGCTCGCCGTTTCCACATATATTTCCTTTATCCGTTCTATCAGGCCCTTCGATATCCCCCTCCTCTCCATCGTTTCCCACATCACCCCCCATTCACCGAATCGAACGCCGCTTCCAAATCCACGAAAAACGCCACGAACTTCCCCCTTTCCTTTGCCAACTGCTTGTTCACCAAGTAATTCAACACGTAGATGTTGTCAATCGTCACCATCCCTTGTCTAAATCCCATCTGATTGTGCGGTACTATTTTCTTTTCGCTTACCTCCTCCTCTAACCTCTTAGTTACTACCGCCGCGTAAACTTTATATAGCGTGTGCATTAACGTAACCCCTCTGTATTCCTCTACCTTTCTTCCCTCTCCTTTCTTCACTATCGGCGCTAATAATCCCTCCTTCCACTCCTCCGGCCACCCTTCCCCCCTCCACACCCTGTCACAAATCCTCCATGCTACCCTTTTCATCCCCTCCCCCCCTTCCTTCCATATTTCATTCTCTATTCCGTCTTCTCCCGCTGCTTTTCCCCCTTTCAATTTCCTTATCGCTCCCTCCACTTCCTCCTGCGTCAATCCCTCTTCCTTCCACCCTGCACTTTTCCTCCTTTCATGCCCCCTCACCTTGCCCTCTACACCCCCTAACAGTCTCATAAAATATAACTTCCATTCCCTCATTTCTATATCTTCATTAATTCCTTTCCACGCCTCTCTCTCTCTCTGTTTATTACTTCCCATACCCTGCCTTTCTCTATCGCCTTTTCCACTTCCCTCTCGAACTTCGCTATTTCCTCCGCTCTTTTCTCCTCGCAGAGCTTGTTATATCTCCATTTCTTTTCCCTGTATTCATCTCTACTCCCTAATCCCTTCCTCGCTCGCCTCAATGCCTTCCTCACTTCCTTCTTCATATCTCTACACTCCTCGTCCCACCAATCCCCCCACCCTTTTCTCTTCTGTTTTATTTTTTCCTCTATTTCTTCCTTAAACTGCTTCACTCTATGCCTTACCTCCTCCAGCATTTCATCAACCGCTCCCTCTTCCCTCCACTTCACCCCTTCCAGTCTTCTTCTGAGCTCCCCTCTTTTCTCCCTATCCCAATTCGGGACCTTTATCCTTTTCACACCTGCTTTTCTTTTTTCCTTTTTCTTTTCTCTAGTCTCTTCACCCTTCACTGTTACCACCAATGGATAGTGGTCAGAGTCACACCTCACCCCCACTTCAAACCTCTCTATCCTTTCTCTTCCCTTTTCTTCTGCTAATACATAGTCTATCACTGAACTCATCCCTGCCCTCTTGAACGTGAATTCCTCTTCCTCGTCCCCTGCAAAATTCCCATTCAAAATTGACCATCCCATTTCATCCAATATTCTTAACAGAGCCTTTCCTCCTTTGCATGCTTCCCTCCCATCCATCGAGTTCCTTTTCCTACTCCTCTCTCCTTCCGCCCCCTCTCCCCCACCTCCTTTACAACCTGTCTTCATATTGAAGTCCCCTCCGATGAGCACCAACTCCTCTGTTCGCTCCTCCATTACCGTTTTTACCCGTTCTAACTTAACCTCCTCATCCTCATTCACATATATACCTATCACCCTCCACCGTCTTTCACCCAACCTAACCGCTCCTTCTATCCACTCCTCCATCCCTTGCTCTATCGTTTCTACTCCCTCCCTACCCTCCTCACATAGCTCTTTCTTCATCCCCATCATCATACCCCCCATCAATCTCCCCTTTTTTTATCCCTTTTACCCACTTGCACCTTCCACCTGAAATCCTCAGGCGCTCGCCTCTTTATCCCCTCTCAACCCTCCAACCACGTCTCTAACAGAATTACCACCTCCCACTCTTTCATTCTCTTCCAAAAATCTGGATCCTTCTTTTTTACTCCTGCTACATTCCAAAACGCCACCTTACTCTTCCCTCTCTTCCTCTCTACGCTCCCCTTATGCTTCCCTTCCGCGTCTTCTACTCTATCTACCTTCCGCTGCCTTCCCCCTCCCCCTCCGCGTCCATTACGTCCTCTTGAGTCTCGTCCTCCACCTTATTTTTTCTCTTCTCCTCGTCCCAAACTTCTCCCCTTCAATTCCTTAACTTCATCATTCTCTCATCCCAAATCCAGAGTCTCCCCTTGACCCACAATCTTCCTCTTCCCACTCCCACTTCCCTTCCCCACCTCAACTCTAAATCCGCCATTCTTTCCAACTCCCATTGTATCCTCCTCTCTTTGAATGTAAGGTCATGTCCTAGCCGTTCCTTTCTCCCCTTCAGCTTTCCCCTACTATCAAAAACTCTCTTTTTTTGGTCCTCACTCTTCAGCCCTACTACTATCGACTCCCCCCCATCCCTATCTTTACCTCCAAATTTCCTCATCCACTGTACCTCTACCTCTACCTCCAGCACCTCCCTCAACCATTTCTCCACTTCCCCTCTCCCATCCTTTGTGTCTAGCCTTACTCTCCTAATTACAAAATTGCTCTTCCTCTTCTCCCTTTCTGCTTTTTTCTCCCTCCATTCTAACTCCTGGACTCTTTTCTCTATGCTCGCGCCTATGCTTCCACGCTCGTTCCTGCCCCCCCATTCCCTCCTCTCTCCTCTCTAACCACTCCTCAACTTTTCTTTCGATCACGTCAACTTTCTCAATCTTTTTTTCTACCCTCTCTAATCTATTTCCCGCTTCCTTTTTCTCCTCCTTTCTTTCCCTCTCCGCCTTCTTCCATTTCTCCTCCGCCTCATTCAATTTTTCCCATATTCTTCCCCTTTCTTCTTCCTATTTCCCTTGCCACATATCTAAACCCTCCTTCATTCTCTGCATTTCTTCTCTCCCCTCCCTCCCTTCAATTTTCAGATCCTCCAGCGCTGCCATGGTATCCCTGCTGAACCGTTCCAGCAACTTCTCCAGCCTGCTCACTCCCCCCTCCCCCATTTGCCCATTACCCTCCTCCTTTTTCTTTTTCTTACTTTCCTCCTCGTCCTCATCGCTTTCCTCTTCCCCCCGCCTCTCTCTTTTCCAATTTTGACCACCGTCCATCCCTCTTCCTACATTACTAACCTCTTCTCGTCCCTTATCTAATTCCATATCCTTCGCTACCTGCATCAGATCCTGTATCGATTCGCATGTCCTTCCCAACTTCTGTCTCTCTATCTTTTCCCTCAACAACCTCTGTGCCATTGGCAGTGCCCCCCTCTTCTTCTTCTTATTAACTTTTCCTTCTCCATCACTTGTTTCCCTCCTTTCCCTGCCCGCGCTATCCGTCTCCTCATCACCCCCTCCTGCCCCTGCCGATTCATAATACGTCTCATCCATACTCAGATTCCCTGATGGCGCGCCTACCCCCTCCCCCGCCACCTCTTCACCATCGACCCCCTTCTCCTCCCGCAACACCTGATCCACCTTATCCTCACCGGATAACGTGAACTTAAAGTAACTCATCATACCGACTCTCCCTCCCTTATCCACCTGTCTATCTCCTCTGCTTCCTCTTTCTCTCACTTTCGCTGTCACGGCACCACCTGCACAACTCCCTTTCTCTCCCCCCCCCCTTTTGCCACCTACCACCAAACCTTGCCCTTTTATCAGGGGTACCAGCCCTTTTACCTACTCAGCCCTACTTCCTATCTTGCACAATCCTACTGCGCTGTCCCTTTTTCACCCTCCGCTTTTTCACACTACCCTGCTGTTGACCCAGATCTTGCCCACACTCACACCTAACCCCCAATGCACGTGCCCACCCTTTCACTCCACTCTCACACAATTCCTTCCACCAGATCACAACCCTTCATCCACCAATCACTCCGCTCACTCTCTCTCCCCTCCTCCTCCCGCCCCAACTCTCCTCCCAACACTAACCCTTGCAAATTTGCAAAAAAAAACCGTCGCGTTCGCGAAAACCACCACTTGCTCCTCGCAGACCGGAAACAGAAGTGTGTTTACAGGTAGTTTAACAAAAAAATTCGATTGAAAGAATCATATCTTCCCAGAGTATTGTATTTTTATTTGACTATTCGTTTTGAAATTTCAGTAGAGATCGTAAAATTTATTTTTCATTTATCAATATTATTTCCATTTTGAAGACATTATGAGGAAAAGAAATTACATTCACAAGTTTATTCACGAATTGTATAACTGAAGTGTGAGATGTCTTCATCATTCCATTTTCATGGCTTGCTTGATTGGTTTTGAAATATTACTGGGTAAAAATTCACTGCTTATATTACTGGAGAGAGAATTGAAGACATCAGTTGTAATTGAGAAACTATTTCTCACGAATTTATTCACTATTGAGATTCACAGTACAATATCCTGAATTCTTCCATCAGAAAAGACAAAAATAGCGATAAGGGTATTTTTTATACGAAATTTTTTTATGTTTTTATGTATTGATTTATTTTTTTGTTACTTCACAATGGCAATAAAATGTAACAATCCTACTTTCATTCCTAATCCCCTAAATGAAATATATTCCATGAACATTCATATATTGTAGAATTTTTATGAACATGGGAGATGTTTCGTTTTTTGTTTCAGATTGTTTGACTATTTGGTAAGTAATACGACTCCAGTTTTGTGGAGAGAGTGGGGATTGATTCAATAAAATTTTCATCATTCAAAATTTATCGCAATAAAAGAAAACAAACATTGTGAGAAACTCACAGCCGATAAATAAAGAATAATTTGATTTTACGTGTTTAATTTGATTTTATGCCATTGAGAAT
The DNA here is from genome assembly GCF_001412515.2 of Diachasma alloeum. NCBI lineage: Eukaryota > Metazoa > Arthropoda > Insecta > Hymenoptera > Braconidae > Diachasma > Diachasma alloeum. The sequence goes on along the minus strand of NW_021681244.1, from coordinate 53,681 downwards.
AAGTATTGAGATATACGAATTTAAGAAATTGGAGCAAAGATGGTTGAGTGGGCTATTGACTCCCGGGGGAATATTTTGAAATATTTTAGTTCCGCGACCGACCTAGGTGGGGCATTCTTTCCGCGAGTCAAATAGCGCTGTAAAGGTATTAAGTTTCGGGCAGCGGCTCAGTTTCGGCATTCAGGTGTGGTGAGGCGATCAAGAAGGCCTCACCCGGGTTCACCTACGATCCTCGCTGGAGGAGAGAAAAGTAACCAATTGTCAGCAGCCAGCGACATTAACTTTTAGTTAAAAGCGAGCTGTGGTCGAGCCATTGACAGCAGCCAGCGACACTAGTCTCTGACTATCGCGAGCTGTGGTAGAGCCAATTTGTCAGCAGCTACTAAGTTAGCATTTTTGCTACTTGTGTGCTGTGGTCGAGCCATATTAGTTTTTTTGTCAGCAGCCAGCTTAATTAGTCTCGGACTAAAAGCGAGCTGTGGTCGAGCCCTTGACAGCGACGGATAAAACTGTCGTGGTAGAGCCACGCGGGGTGGAACGTTCGCGAGGGGGAAATATTCTTTTGGGGTGGTAATTATTATTATTTGCGAAGTACTGAGGAGGGAAGCGAAGTCACTCGTTCGCCGACTCAGCCATCTTGAATTTGGGAATTTCGGTGGATATTCTGTTTTACCGACGGTCGTAAACTTGTTTTACCGACGGACGATCCAGAGGAGTACGATTCACGGACTGAAAGATTGGCAAGAATAAAGGTTAGAGTTTTAGAAAATTTGATTGTTGAGTTAATTCGTTCATTTAATTAATTGAATTTATTTAGTATTGAGATGGAGGAGAATAATTTCACATTGGACAAGAAGGGAAAGATTCTATGTCCTATGGTAATATTATTTGGTTTCTATGTAATTTTTAAATTGAGAAATGTATTGGCTATTTGTTTATTAATAAAATTTGTGATGAAAACTATAATCTCTATGATGACCTCAAGGCTACATGAATCGGCCTAAACTGAGAGATTCGTTTTCATGTTTAAATAGAACTTTTAAAATTTAACTGTCGGGTAAAATAATTCTCAAAAGGATCTCGTGGAATTATTCTGGGGAATCGTTGTGTTTAGTGAGGGTCGAATAAGCGTTAACGTTCAGTCCAAATTTTGGTAATCGAACTCCTCTGGTCTCTAGAGGGCTGACACTTTATCGCGAAATTGACGGAAAACTGAACACTCGATTCAAAATTTGTGGAAATCTGGTATCTGGGAAATCTGGGTAAAAATTTGGTAAGTCTGGAAAAATCTGGTAATAAATTGGAAAAGCTGGAAAAACGGGAGAACTGGGACAAATTTGAAATTTAGAGATAAGTTACTGGACGAACGGCGTTTTAAATTAATTTAAACCCTGGCAACTGAAGCACCGGAGCACAAAGGAAAATTTAAACAATTTCTTGAGCCAAAAGGTTCGTCACAGTAATTGGCGCCCGAACATTAGACTCGAAATAGAATCGTAAAATATTTTGATTTAAAAATAAAAAAAAAAATGGTTGGACAAAGGACTAAAATTTATCAAATGAGCAAATCGGAGCTCATTAGTGAATTAGAGAAGAAAGGACTTTCCACCGAAGGAAAAGTCCCAGAGTTAAAAAATAGATTATTGGAAGCTCTCAGTAACACAGGCTCCAAATCGAGTAAAATTAATACTCCGAGTCAAAGTAGTCGACCGAGTCGAACGGCGAGTATTGAGAGGTCAGTGGGTGTGAATAAGAGTAGGCAATCAGATGGAGGGATTCCTGAAGATGCTGTGGCTACTCCAAGGAAACTGAGACGCGCATTGGGTAGAACTGCGAACGCGAGTGCTGATGAAAAGAATTTATCAACCCCGCGAAAAGACACAAAAGCACCACCGGAAATTGACCCAGAAGTCATTGTGTAATACGCTGATGATGATGAGACCACGCTTATTAGAGTTCCTGGAGGTGGAAAAGCAAAGAAGATGGATGAAGAGTTCGTTGATCCGAATGACATACGGATGAAGAACCTCATCCAGCAACATCGTTCACGTCATAATAATGAGAAAACTGATAAGGAGAAGGAGTTGAGAGATCCAACTCAAGTCAGACACAGAGAAAATCGAGAACGTCACTCGAGGAGTCCGAGTGAGAGGGACTTTGGGGATGATTTAACAGGCATTTTCAAACATCCAGATGATATTCAGGACAGAGAGCAAAAAGAAGAGAATAGACTCTGGGAACAATACAAAAGACAGTTTGTTAACCAGAGGACCTATCAATCTGATACTCGAGAAGGTGGTCAGAATAAAAGTCACGTAGATTTCACAACTGAAGAGTTGGAGATCATGCGGGAACTTGAAATTAAAAAGATTAGGGACAAGAGTCGACGTGAAGAAGAAGGCCGTATGAGGGAAGCTAAGGTTCGAATGGAATATGAAGTGCGGGCTGAACTCAAACGGGAATACGAAGAAGAACTCCGCAGGGAGAGACAAATGATATTGGAGGAAGAGCATAGAAAATTCGAAAAGTATAAAGAGTATCAGAGAAAACTGGAAGAGGAAAAACTGAGTCGTGAGACAGAGCGTCTGAGGAAAAATTATCATGATGATGTTGAGTACAAAATGTCTACTAAACCGCCAACACCAGCTCCTAGACGAAAGTAACACTATTCTCCAGAGTACAGAGATAGGAGTCGTGATAATTACAGGGAAAGAAGTCCAGAGAAGGATAGATTCAGGGAGAGATACACTTATGATCGACGTGATGATCGGGGATGGTATCGATCTGAGGATCATGGGTCATACGGATGGGATGATGGGAAACATTTAAATCCGGTCGAATTAATCAGGAAATGGGGAATTACGTTTGACGGGGAGGAGAGTGTGCTTAATTATGTCGATAGGGTAGAAGAGTTAAGTCTCTGCTCTGGAATCCATAAGGACAGACTACTTAAGTATATCCCGGTAATGTTTAAGGGTGTAGCACTGCTTTGGTTTAGGAATAATTTCAAGTTCTGGAGAACTTGGAATGAATTCATTATTGACTTGAAAAAGGCCTACTTGCCCAAAGATTTCGAATTTCGGATGGAAGAAGAAATCAATGCAAGGACACAAAAGTCTGGGGAACGTATTCGTGTCTACGTCACTGAGTTATTAACACTCATGAGACGTCATGGATCAATGTCTGAGGAGAAGCAATTGTACTTTTTGTATCGGAACTTGGCAGAGCCATACAAAATGTACATTAAAAAGACTGCTGCAGTCAGCATTGATGCCATACTCAAAGATGGAACGGATTACGAGAATGACATTTTCAAATTGGATAAGGACAAACATCCAACACTGGAAATCCCATCAAAGAAAGAGAAAAAGAATCAGCCAAGAGAAAACCACAATAATCAGGAGAAAGATAAGAAAAAGAAATCGGTAAATGCAGTTGCTGCAGAGGAAAAATATGTCAGTAGGGAACGTTGTTGGAAATGCAGACAGAAACGACATGAGAATGGAGTGTGTAATAATCCACCAGTCAAGTTCTGCATGTTCTGTGGTATCCTGGGTAAGTGGACGACGGAATGTTCTTGTCCTAAACCTCGTTGGTGGACTGAGAGAAGACAAGCTGGAAGGGGTGCTGCTAGAAATAATCAGAATGCTGGTGCAGTGGTATCCAATTCTGCTCCTGTTTCTGGTCAGGCCTCAGCTACGTCTAATCAACAGGCACCAGTTGTGAATCAGAATGTTAATAGTCGTGTAAGTAATTTGGTACCAAGTGCTCCAGTAATTCCATGCACTAGTTCAGTACCTGATCAGTTGATGAAGCTCGACGATAATAGACCCTATCTAATTGTTGAAATCGATGGAGGAGAGTACCGAGCACTGGCTGATACTGGAACGGCCAGGTCGTACCTATCCACCGATACCTGGAAGGAGATACAACAGAGAAATCCTGATAGAAAATTGAGAACAACTGGTCATGTCGCTTCAGTAGCTGGAGAAAGACTTGTGCAAATTACTGGGAAGGTACAATTAGAGATTATGGTGGAGACAACGCCTGCAAATTGTAAGTTCTACGTAATGGATAACTTAGGAACACAGATAATTCTAGGGGTTGACGTGATGAAACAAATTGGACTCAAGATGAGTTTCGAACCTGATGAAGAAGCTAGCTCTGAGGTTTATCAGGTCTATGCAAGGTTCAGTTTGGGAATGATTCGCCAGGAGAATGATGATTCTGATGAAGATATTCATGAGGAAGAACCTGGGCGGACACCTGAAATTGAGCCTGGACTTGATGAAGACTCTGAAGCAAGTGATTGGACTGAGGACGAAAGACCAGTACTAATGATTAAAGATGATACCATTGACTACGCTCAGGCTTTTCAATGTATTCATGAAGAATTGAAGAAATTCAAGGATGTCCAGGGACCAACTCATCTTATCGAACATCACATTCGATTGAAACCTGGTACAGAGCCTATTAAATTTCGTTATACCCCCAAGAATCCTGCAATGATGAAGATAATGCACGACGAGGTGGATAAAATGTTAGCTGGTGGGGTTATTGAACCTTCGGAAAGCTCGTGGAATTCTCCGGTGGTACTTGTCAAGAAAAAGAATAAGGAATATAGATTTTGTATTGATTACTGCAAGATAAATGAGGTTACGGTCAAGGATGCGTACCCTTTACCACACGTGAATACGATGCTGGATAAATTGCGGAACGCGTACTACATTTCTGTCATTGATTTGAAAAATGGCTACTGGCAAGTACAGATGGCATTGGAGAGTCGACCGATAACAGTATTCACCGTACCTGGTAAAGGATTTTACCAGTTTAAGGTAATGCCGTTTGGTTTCACGTCGGCACCTGCCACGTTTCAGAGACTGCTAGATAAAGTCATCAAGCCTGAATTAGAAGCAAAAGCTGGAGCTTACCTGGATGAAATTTTCGTCATTGGGTCATCATTATCAGAGCATGTGAAGAATCTCTCGGAAGTTTTCGAAGCATTGAGAGAGGCAAAATTGCAAATTAATGTGGAGAAAAGTAAATTTCTGCAAGAGCAAACGCAATATCTGGGACACATTGTTGGTAGGCATGGCATTCACACTGACCCAGAAAAGGTCAAGGCCATAGTGGAAATGTCAGAGCCGCAGAATGTAAGGGAGTTAAGAAGGTTTATTGGCATGGTGTCGTGGTATCGGAGATTCGTATCGAATTGTTCAGCTACCATGATACCATTGACTAAACTCTTGTAGAAGGGACAGAAATGGCAGTGGGAGGATGATCAGAAAGAGGCTTTTGAAACTGTGAAAAATAGTTTGGTGGAAGCACCAGTACTAGTTCCTCCTAACTTCGAGCACAAGTTCATCTTGCAAACGGACGCGAGCAATGATGGTATTGGAGCTGTGCTGATCCAGAAGAATGGGGACAGAGAAAATGTCATTGCCTATGCGAGTCGAACACTGACGAGACCAGAGAAGAATTACTCCACCACTGAGACGGAATGCCTGGCAGTGGCGTGGGCGATTAAAACGATGAGGATGTATCTGGAGGGTTACTCTTTTGTAGTAATCACCGATCATCAATCTCTGAAATGGCTACTGAAACTGGACAATCCAATGGGGAGGATTGCTCGATGGAATTTATTCCTCCAGCAATTCGATTTTGAAATAGAGTATCGCAAGGGGATTCTGAACATAGTAGCGGATGCTCTGTCGAGGAATCCAATCGATTTGAACAACTCTGAGGACGAGGATGAAGAGGAAGAGGGAGTAGTATTGGCCATCGAACCTGAGGATCGTTGTGAGTGGTACCAGGGATTGATGAACAGGGTTAGAGAGCACCCTGAACGCTTCCCTGACTTTATGAGTAAGGATGACTTATTGTATAAGCATGTTTATCATGCACTAGATTTCACATCTCGTCAGGGAGAAGCGTGGAAGCTTTGCGTCCCTGAGTCCAAACGCCTCCGCGTTCTCCAGGAAAATCACGATATACCGACGGCAGGACACCTGGGGATAATGAAGACGATTGCTCGAGTTGCCCAGTCATATTTCTGGCCAGGAATGCAACGCGACATAAAAGATTATGTTAGACATTGTCAACGATGCCAGGAATTTAAGATACCCCAACAACAACCAGCGGGAAAAATGGGCACTACATACGCTTCCTACCCATGGGAAGTCGTATCAATCGACCTCGTCGGACCTATCACTAGATCCTCCTTAGGGAACACAGTATTACTAGTGATGCAGAATAAATACTCTAAATGGGTGGAAATAAAGCCCATGAGAACTGCTAAATCTGAGACAGTTGTTAAAATTCTGAAGGAAGCCATCATCCTACGTTTTGGGTGTCCTAGGGTATTAATCTCTGATAATGGAAGTCAGTTTACCAGTAGTGTCTTCAGGGATTGCTTGAGGGAATTTGGGATTGAACATCAGAGAACTCCACCATATGCTCCTCAATGCAATCCAGTGGAGCGAACTAATCGAGTCATTAAAACCATGATTTCCCAATACATCAACAAGAACCAGCGATCTTGGGATAAATACTTACCAGAGCTTATGTTTGCCTATAATTCAGCTGTCTATGAGACTACCCAGTGCACTCCGGCACTGCTGAATTTGGGAAGGGAACTGGAACAGCCTAAATCGTTGAGAAAAGAGTTGGAAGGTAATCGATCGGGTGTTCAGATTGACTTGGACGAGCGTTTGACGAGACTGAGAGATTTACAAGACTTCGTGAAAATCAATTCAGCTAGGGCTTTTACTAAACAGAGTAAATACTATGATCAGAAACGTAGGGATTGGGTGCCAGTGGTCGGCGAGCGGGTGGCAAAGAGGGAACATCCGTTGTCCTCGGCTGTTGACAACTTCTCTGCGAAACTTGCACCAAAATTCACTGGGGGTTACACTGTTAAATCTGTCATATCTCCAGCAGAGTATGAGATTGTCAGTGATGAGGGTATTGGATGTCTCGTCCACATCAAGGATTTAAAACCGGATTTTGAGTAGTTGAGTTAATTATCTGGCTGGCTGATTAAAAGATTCATTAGAAAATTGTTATAGACAGTATCGTATCATTATCGTTAATATTATTTTGTCGTTTTCTTTTTTTTGTGTTATTTTGGAATCAGTCAGGATGTCAGAATTTGAGGATATGTGGGCGATGCCGTTGACTCCAGAAGAGTAGGAGACCAGTAAGCAATTTGAGGGACCTAGGAGACTGATAGTACCTGAGGCTAAACCGATCAATGAGTTCAAACAGGGATCATTCGTTAGACAGCAAGAGATCAAATATGACAAAAGATTATTCGAGGAGATCGATCAAGTAGTTAGTGATGTTGAGAGCAGACAGGGAGTGATCGACGTAGTTATACCATTGCCAGTACCTGAGATTCGCATTAGTGATAATTATCCTCGTAGGACTCCTAGCGAACCCATCAACAAACCTAGGTTAAAAAGGAGAGCCGACTTAGAAAGGGAAATGGAAGGAAGGGTTGTTCAGGAGTTACCACCAAGGTTACTGTGGCCAATGCCTGAACAGAGAAGAAAGAAGATGAGAGAATACGCGGACGAGATAGGTTTTCCCTTGTTGAGACAAAACTATCCATTCTTTCTGGGGGAGAGATCTGATCCTCGTTTGACCCACTACACTAGTGTTAGTAGGAGAAGAAGATAGGGTAATCAACCTGGAGTATTTGAAGCCTTATGATAATAATATATTGTTTAGACAGAAGTCTGAGAGAAGTAGGAGACCTCCTTCGGTACAGAGTTGGGGAGGGCCATCTATAGTTGGGGATAATGAGTCGATGAGATCATTTTCGGGGTACGAGATGTCGCAGGATACGTGTCGATCGTTGTCAAGAATGTCATCGGTTAGTGAGATGATCGATTTTGAGGGTCCAGGGTTCGAATCCGCAATTGGGGGAAATGCCCGAAGATTTGCTGAGGAGTACATATCTCACGGGGAAAATAGAGAATTCCTAAATTATTGGCAGGGAAGAGATCTTAATTATAATGAGTACTGTGAGGCGGACTGGGACGAGTTGGAGGATGGGGAAATCCGGGACGAACCTGAGTTGCCTGATTTTTGCTATCCAATCCAACCCAAGAATCAACCCGGTGGAGAAGCTGTTGATGTGCCTTGGGAGATGGCATACAAGAGAAGGAGGAATCGTGGGAGGAAACGCAAAATAGTTAGAGATGGCACTGTAGAGCTTGTTAAGAAGTTTGCTCATAAGACAGTGTATAAGAAGCTGCCATGACTGAAAGTCTAGTTTATAAAAGATTTTGATACTTTGTTTTTTTTTTGAGAAGATGTACCTTTGTTTAGTTTATAAGAGATTTTGATATAGCATCTTTTAGGGAAATCAGCCAAGTGCAACCCAAAAGACTGAAACAAACTGAGATTTAGAATAACAAGCATTATTATTATGTAATTGAAAAGTATTTTTGAAAAATAAATGAGTGGAACTCATTTCTTTTTTTTTGAAGAAGGGGGAGAGTGTGAGGCACTCACAGCCGATAAATAAAGAATAATTTGATTTTACGTTTTTAATTTGATTTTATGCAATTGAGAATAAGTATTGAGATATACGAATTTAAGAAATTGGAGCAAAGATGGTTGAGTGGGCTATTGACTCCCGGGGGAATATTTTGAAATATTTTAGTTCCGCGACCGACCTAGGTGGCGCATTCTTTCCGCGAGTCAAATAGCGCTGTAAAGGTATTAAGTTTCGGGCAGCGGCTCAGTTTCGGCATTCAGGTGTGGTGAGGCGATCAAGAAGGCCTCACCCGGGTTCACCTACGATCCTCGCCGGAGGAGAGAAAAGTAACCAATTGTCAGCAGCCAGCGACATTAACTTTTAGTTAAAAGCGAGCTGTGGTCGAGCCATTGACAGCAGCCAGCGACACTAGTCTCTGACTATCGCGAGCTGTGGTAGAGCCAATTTGTCAGCAGCTACTAAATTAGCATTTTTGCTACTTGTGTGCTGTGGTCGAGCCATATTAGTTTTTTTGTCAGCAGCCAGCTTAATTAGTCTTGGACTAAAAGCGAGCTGTGGTCGAGCCCTTGACAGCGACGGATAAAACTGTCTTGGTAGAGCCACGCGGGGTGGAACGTTCGCGAGGGGAAAATATTCTTTTGGGGTGGTAATTATTATTATTTGCGAAGTACTGAGGAGCGGAGCGAAGTCACTCGTTCGCCGACTCAGCCATCTTGAATTTGGGAATTTCGGTGGATATTCTGTTTTACCGACGGTCGTGAACTTGTTTTACCGACGGACGATCCAGAGGAGTACGATTCACGGACTGAACGATTGGCGCGAATAAAGGTTAGAGTTTTAGAAAATTTGATTGTTGAGTTAATTGGTTCATTTAATTAATTGAATTTATTTAGTATTGAGATGGAGGAGAATAATTTCACATTGGACAAGAAGGGAAAGATTCTATGTACTATGGTAATATTATTTGGTTTCTATGTAATTTTTAAATTGAGAAATGTATTGGCTATTTGTTTATTAATAAAATTTGTGATGAAAACTATAATCTCTATGATGATCTCAAGGCTACATGAATCGGCCTAAACTGAGAGATTCGTTTTCATGTTTAAATAGAACTTTTAAAATTTAACTGTCGGGTAAAATAATTCTCAAGAGGATCTCGTGGAATTATTCTGGGGAATCGTTGTGTTTAGTGAGGGTCGAATAAACGTTAACGTTCAGTCCAAATTTTGGTAATCGAACTCTTCTGGTCTCTGGGGGGCTGACACTTTATCGCGAAATTGACGGAAAACTGAACACTCGATTCAAAATTTGTGGAAATCTGGTATCTGGGAAATCTGGGTAAAAATTTGGTAAGTCTGGAAAAATCTGGTAATAAATTGGAAAAGCTGGAAAAACGGGAGAACTGGGACAAATTTGAAATTTAGAGATAAGTTACTGGACGAACGGCGTTTTAAATTAATTTAAACCCTGGCAACTGAAGCACCGGAGCACAAAGGAAAATTTAAACAATTTCTTGAGCCAACAGGTTCGTCACAACATTCAATATTTTGATTCCAATAAAGAATTTATTCAACGCATTTTTCAAATAGAACAATATTAATTCCCAAAATACACTTTTTCGATTAAAATGGTATGGTTTGAGGATTATATTCATAAATATTTTCAATCATCGTCCAGCGTCACAAACTCGCACTTGTTGAATATCTTATCAATGAAGTGAAGGAATAAATTCCCTTCCTTTGCGAGGGTTTTGTAGGCTGTTAATTCATCCTCATCATCCAAGAAAGCGGTTGACATTCGTTCTGGGAGCCAAATCTGGAAACTGTCATCCAACCATGCCACCATCTTCGCACCATAACAGGTTTTCACCTCCTTGAAACCGTTGACTTGATAGAGTTTTTGGATCTCCAGTTCTGATATTTTCTTCGTTGGGAGCAAATGCTCCGTACAACAAATGTTGTTCATTTTGTCGCACGTGAAGTTCTTCTTCCTCTTTGTAGTCATTGCATCTAGGGAGAATGCAGATTGAAAACTAACTACTGTTGATATTTTTGAAAACATGGACGAAAAAATGTTGATAGAAGAACCTAGCGAATTCGCTAGGAAAAATGCTATTCGATTTCAATTGAACTTTACTTTTTTCACTGTTTCTATGAAAATGTTCTATTGATATATTTCTATTGATATAAAATCTTATTGATTTTTTCTATATAATATTTTCCATTGAACATTTTAATACAAACAGTCAAAAAACTAATGGAAAGTTCAATGGAAATGCAATGGAATTGTCTAGCGGATCCGCAAGGTTTTTCTATTAAATTTTGTATCTATGAATACTTGGAGATATTTGCAATGTAGTATCGCAGGCCTTACTAGGTTTTGGAAATTGCCTCTTGGGGGTGATTTTCTTTCCAATATGCTCTTCTTGTGACTTCGCTAGATTCAATCTCTTCAAGAGTCGCTAAAGTACTGAGCTGTCGCCGGGAGCGGTCGTATTTAAAGGCCCAGGGGGTGTTCAAGTATGTTCCACTCAAGGTCGCTTCGATGATGAGTCACTGAGTAGAATTATTCCTTCCTTATGGAATGCTCTTGAATGGAAGCGAGTACAACAATGAATTTCAAAATATCATCAGAAAGAATTTCATAATTTTATCGCGTTCTGAACTTAATTTGTGAATACATCTAGCCATGATAGAGAAACCTATGTTTTTACCCTTAGGGAGAATATTCTCTCTTGTTGAACAATTTGTGCAACAAATGAGTTTCGAGGTTGACCTCTGAATTAGCCTTGAAACTTGTTTACTGCATAAATTATTCATTAATCGAGAACATTCTTCGGGCGATAGATATTTTTTTCAATTCCTTCTGATGCATCAGAATATTCTCGATTGCTGAACAATTTGCGCAACAAATGAATTTCAAGGTTGACCTCGGAATCAGCCTTGAAAGTTGTTTACTGCACAAATTATTCATCAATCGAGAACATTCTTCGGGTGATAGATATTTTTTTCAATTCCTTGTGATGCATCAGAATATTCTCGATTGCTGAACAATTTGCGCAACAAATGAATTTCAAGGTTGACCACGGACTCAGCTTTTGGAAATAATAATAATTTCGGAATAAGGAAAAATATCATAGTTAAATACCAATGGAATCATACGATTCCAATGGTACATAAACCGATCGTCTTACATCCGGTAAGACGATGGAAAAATTAATTTGAGATGTGATTCATACCACACGGGTGGTATGAACCCGCGTTGCCGAGGGCCTTATCGCCCTGGTTTCGGGTTGCTGTTGCGAGGCAGTCCACCTCGTAACAGTCCCACCATTGTCCAATACCTCCCTCCCCTCACCGCGCTCTTCACACCTAACTACGCATCTTATTTTTCCCTCCTCCCCACGCTCCTCTCGCCGCGAAACAATTCACGCGCGCTTGTTCCCCTATTCCCTCTTCTCCGCGCCCCTCTTACCGACAAACGCGACCACGCTGGCTAAACCAATTGTCCCCCTCCCTTAATAAGACGCGTGTCTCCTCAAACTACCTACCCCCTCTCTCTACAGAGTGCACTCGGCACTCATCCACATCTTACTCCCCACCCTCATACAATTAAAAATTCGTATATGCATTTACATACACGAATTAATATTGAACGTAAAAAGGGCATCGCCCAAATGGTCAGTCAATCGGTCAGTCAGTCGGTCAGTCAGTCGCGTCGTGATTCCACTCAGGAAAGGAATACCTCCGAGTAACCCAAAGGGTAATAGAAGCAAAGGAATAACAATAAGGAAGCAAAAGGAATAACAATAAAGGAGAAAAGGGAAAACATAATAAAGGAAGGTAAAATTGAAATTATTATTTTCGCGAGTGTTTCCAAAATTCATAAATTTTTCGAGTGAAATTTAAATTGAATTTATTATTTTCGCGAGTGTTTCCAAATTCATAAATTGTGCAATTGAAAATTTAAATTAATTTAGAAATATCTTCGCGAGTATTCCGAAAATTACAAATTTAATTTTGCAATTGAAAATTAAATTGAAATTATTAGTTTTGCGAGTGTTTCCGAAATTAAATGAATTAAATTTTTCAATTGAAATTTAAATTAAATTATTAGTTTCGCGAGTGTTTCCAAAATTCATAAATTTTTCGAGTAAATTTTAATTTAACTTATTATTTTCGCGAGTGTTTCCGAAATTTACAAATTTAATATTGCGATTGAAAATTTAAATTGAATTTATTATTTTCGCGAGTGCTTCCGAAATTTACAAATTTAATTTTGCGATTGAAAATTTAAATTGAATTTATTATTTTCGCGAGTGTTTCCGAAATTTAAAAATTTAATTTTGCGATTGAAAATTTAAATTGAATTTATTATTTTCGCGAGTGTTTCCGAAATTACAAATTTAATTTTGCAATTGAAAAATTAAATTGAATTTATTATTTTCGCGAGTGTTTCCGAAATTTACAAATTCATTTTGCGACTAATAATTTAATTTTGAAATATTATTTCGTGAGTATTTTTCCGAAAATATGCAAATTAATTTTGCGACTAAATAATTAATTTTGAAATATTATTTCGTGAGTGTTTTTCCGAAAATATACAAATTAATTTTGCGACTAAATAATTAATTTTGAAATATTATTTCGTGAGTATTTTTCCGAAAATATACAAATTAATTTTGCGACTAAATAATTAATTTTGAAATATTATTTCGTGAGTGTTTTCCGAAAATTCATGAATTAAATTTTGCGATTAAAATTTAAAACTGAAATATTATTTCGTGAGTATTTTTCCGAAAATACACAAATCAATTTTTGCGACTAAAAATTTAATTTTGAAATATTATTTCGTGAGTATTTTTCTGAAAATATAGAAATTAATTTTGCGACTAAATAATTACTTTTGAAATATTGGTTCGTGAGTATTTTTCCGAAAATATACAAATTAATTTTGCGACTAAATAATTAATTTTGAAATATTATTTCGTGAGTGTTTTCCGAAAATTCATGAATTAAATTTTGCGATTAAAATTTAAAACTGAAATATTATGTCGTGAGTATTTTTCCGAAAATACACAAATCAATTTTTGCGACTAAAAATTTAATTTTGAAATATTATTTCGTGAGTATTTTTCTGAAAATATAGAAATTAATTTTGCGACTAAATAATTACTTTTGAAATATTGGTTCGTGAGTATTTTTCCGAAAATATACAAATTAATTTTGCGACTAAATAATTAATTTTGAAATATTATTTCGTGAGTGTTTTCCGAAAATTCATGAATTAAATTTTGCGATTAAAATTTAAAACTGAAATATTATTTCGTGAGTATTTTTCCGAAAATACACAAATCAATTTTTGCGACTAAAAATTTAATTTTGAAATATTATTTCGTGAGTATTTTTCTGAAAATATAGAAATTAATTTTGCGACTAAATAATTAATTTTGAAATATTATTTCTTGAGTGTTCCGAAAATTTACAATTTAATTTTTGCGATTAAAAATTTAAATTTGAAATATTATTTTCGTGAGTGTTTTTCCGAAAATTCACGAATTAGAAATTGCGATTAAATTCAAATTTTGAAATATTATTTTGCGAACATTTCCCGAAAAATTACAAATCACATTGGTGATTAAAATTCAAAATTTTGAAATAGTATTTTGCGAATATTTCCCGAAAAATTACAAATCAAATTTTGTGATTAAAATTCAATTTTAAAATATTATTTCTGCAAATATTTCCCGGAAATTACATAATCAAATTTTGTGATTAATTTCGATTTATCACAATTTATATATTTTTTTTTTGCCAATAAAATCCGAAATTTTCACGTTAGATTTTTCGCGATAAATTCCAATATTCTGGAACAAAAAAATTTACTAATGAATTGAATTTTCCCTTATTTAAATTCGGAAATAAATTCCAAAACTCTTATATTTAAATTTTATAAATCAAAAATCTAAATTCTCATTTTTAATTTCGGGAATATTTTCCACATTTCCGATCATTAAAATTCTGTTAAATTCACCATTTCCCTGTTCTAAATTCGAGAATATTTTTCACATTTTCCCACCATCAAAATTCTGTTAAATTCACCATTTCCCTGTTCTAAATTCGGAAATATTTTCTAAACTTTCCAGAATTAAAATTGGATTTTAACCTTAGAAGGTTCATACTCCGAATTTTTGCAACTAAAATTTATTTATTTTAATTTCACTCCGATGTTATCATAAAAAAAACCCCTTCGTTCATAAAAAAAGAGTAAAGTAAAAGTTCGATTATTTAAATATTAAATTCTTTGGAACATTTCCGTGAAACAAATTTCATTCCTTCCGGTTCTTTCATTTAATAAAATCTTACCCCCCCCCCCTTCAAGTCACCATCATCTTAAGGAGCAGCATCCGAAAATCCTCAGTGAAGACAAGGGACCAGAGGCTATTGATCAAGGGCGATTGACTAAGAAGCTAAGGATAACCTTGAGGCATTACCCGACGCATTATCTGAAGACCATCTTCCAGTTCATCAAATTATATATATTCTAATTTTAATTACAGCTACCGTGAGTTAATTCAAACTGACCATTATTATTTCATTGTTCTTTCTTGTGGATTTCCGAATCAAATAATTCTTTATTTTTCACTATGTCTTTAGAGACATTAGTATCGATTTCTTCGGATTAAATTCAATTATATTCAATGTCTGATAATAATTATAAAATATATAATTAACACCAAATACTGTTGTCAAATGAATAGACTTTCTGTCATAACTGTTATTATCATATTCCAGGAAATTCTTGTTCCATTGTTTTATTAATTAGAATCATTGTGCTTGAATGAGACATTCCATTCAGGAATTGAAACCTTGTATAATTATTACTCCGTGTAAAAGGGAATTCCTCACCCTCATTAATACTTTGAATTCTTCAACTTCAGAAGAAAACTTTCCAATAAGTAATGATTGTTGATCAATCAAATTCAATTTATTTGTAAAATCTCATTCAAGGTTAGCGTCAAGTCCTCAATGATTAAATTTGATCATCATTCTGACGTTAAACTCAGAGAACAGATGAGAGGACACAAAAAAAAATTTTTATTATTAATATTTTTTTTTTGTTGTTGGTTTTTTTTACATATTAATCCAATTTAGACTTGAAAAGGAACTCAAAGGCTTCCGACAATGAACAAAATAAAAATATTGAATGGAATGACTCAAACAATTTGAATTATTAAATACCATTGTTACTAAACTTGTACAATCAGAGGAAAATTTTATTGGATTAAAAATAAAAAAAATCCATGTTAAACAAAAATGTGTCTTTCTTTTTTATTTCTGGATTACCTAAAAGCACTCACCATTGCCAGCTATTATCTTAACGGATAGGCTAAAATAGGTGAATTCAATACTCATATTTCGGGATTTATCAAAGGTAAGTCTATGAAATCATGACGTAACAAAGTGGGGGCTCGTCCGGGATCTAAAGTGCTTTTGAGAAATCCAGAAATAAATATTGGTTAAAAGTATAACAGATGTCTTCTGTAGACAGACCAGTAACTAGACTTTATTCAAAGGATCATCCAGAGATTGATTTAAATAATACACTAGGTCAACTCGATCAAAATAAACAATCCGAAGGAAACGAAATTAATTCAGAAGAAAATTTGAATGTACCAATAAACCCATATACACCAAAACCTCGATAATCTTTGAGACGGGATTCCACTGCAATACAAACTGATGATATAGTTGAGAGTAATACTAACGTCACACTTCACGATGATTCAGTCAGCTTTTCGCACACGCGAGATTCACTCGAAAATTTTGAGATTCCTTCAATTAGTGGCTTACTAACCTGTCCAACCGAAGCCCAGACTTCTCAATCTTTACATCATCCTCTAAAATCAATTAACATTTCACCAATACAAAGATATAGAGAACCTGAAAAATCATTAAGTTCTTCAGACGAGAATCTTGAGGATTTAACTGTTCAAAATAAATCCACTCAATCTGAAGGCAAACTCTATAAAACAGTTATTGATTCCATTTGGAATAAGACTCCTTTGACTATTCCTTCTAAACTTGGGAATTTATCCAAGGACATTAATCAGTCTAAGAAGTCAGAGGAACAAATCGCTTCCTTAGGAGATTTCAAGGACTCATTTGGAATAAATTCAAGTGACCAATTGAACCAAGGAAAGGGTCAAGAAACTTCTCAATTCAAAATTTCGTCAGAAATTTTTGATAATTTTCTAACTAAAAATTCTGTGGGTTCGAAGAATACTCCACCAGCGGGCGGAGGTTCAAATCCTCCAAATAATTCAAACAATTTTAAAATTCCAACTAATCCGCCACCAGTGGTCGTCATGCCACCTAATAACGCAGACGGTACCGTAAAGGAGGCGTTGCGATTTGTTTCCGATTATGATGGGAAAAATATGACTGTTCTCCAATTTATTGAACAATGCGAAGAAGCACGTGACTTCATTGCACCTGATTTAGAGGAAAATTTAGTTAAACAATTGCGAATAAAGCTGAAGGGTGATGCGCGACAATCATTATCCGGGTTGAGATTTGCAACTTGTCAAGAAATTTATGATCAATTAAAAAAGGAGGAGTAAAGGAGGCGTAAAGGAGGCGTTGCGATTTGTTTCCGATTATGATGGGAAAAATATGACTGTTCTCCAATTTATTGAACAATGCGAAGAAGCACGTGACTTCATTGCACCTGATTTAGAGGAAAATTTAGTTAAACAATTGCGAATAAAGCTGAAGGGTGATGCGCGACAATCATTATCCGGGTTGAGATTTGCAACTTGTCAAGAAATTTATGATCAATTAAAAAAGGAGGAGTAAAGGAGGCGTAAAGGAGGCGTTGCGATTTGTTTCCGATTATGATGGGAAAAATATGACTGTTCTCCAATTTATTGAACAATGCGAAGAAGCACGTGACTTCATTGCACCTGATTTAGAGGAAAATTTAGTTAAACAATTGCGAATAAAGCTGAAGGGTGATGCGCGACAATCATTATCCGGGTTGAGATTTGCAACTTGTCAAGAAATTTATGATCAATTAAAAAAGGCTTATATTCCAGCAAAGACAGTTGATCAATTGGAGGGAGATTTGGCAAATCTCTATCAAGAAGATCATGAAAAGGTCACTAGTTTTGCTAGGCGCGTGCGAGCAATGGGTCGGTTATGCGTCGAAGCCAACAAAACTGAGGGAGCTTGCGATATCCCTAGTTATGGTGTCATAATTGCGCGAAAAATGCTTCGTACATTTAGCGATGGGTTGCTAAGAAGAATCAGACATGAAATGAAAAATATTCCTCTTACATTTGAAGAAAGGGTAGATGTAGCTCAGAGAGCTGAGGCTAAACTTGAAAATGAATCAGGCCTAAGAAATAAAAAGAAGGAACAAATCAAAACCAAACCGGTATTAGTTGTTGAAACCGATCAACAAGTAAATAAGAATTCGATTCCCAGTTTGATTAAAAATCCAAATCATTCTAAAATTCCAGACCAAGCTCAAAAGATCATCCCAAATCAAAATTAAAATCAAAAGAACCAATTATCTTGTCAGATTTGTGGCATCGCAAATCACGGCGCACCTCAGTGTTGGCAACGATACATACCTAACTCAAATGCGGGATCGACCAATCAAGTTCTTTTGGCCAGAACGGGTAATTTTCGCAATCCAATCATGGCAAATCCCATGAATAAGGTTCAAACTACCCTGAGTGTAGTACCTCCACGCGTGAATTGCCAGGTTTGCGGGAAAACTGGGCACACAGCGTTACAATGTTGGTCAATTATTGGTAGACCAAATCAAACCAATGGGTTCAATCAAAATAATTTCAAAAATTCCAATAATCTATCTAATTTTCAGAACAAATTACCAATGATTTGCCAGATTTGTAATGGGCAAGACCATGTCGCCAAACTGTGCCCAAGATTGGGAAATTTCAGCTCAGATCAGGGAAATAATTATACGAAAACGATGAATCAAAATCAAGCCAATCAAACACCCATCATTTGTAACAACTGTTCAATGCCAGGTCACATCTCTAGGAATTGTTTTTACATTCCTAAGATTTGTGAATATTGCCAAAAAGCAGGGCATAACGCGAAGGTCTGTCACAAGCGTCAGAGAGATGAGAATCAGGCCGCCGCGGGAAACGTGACGGTACCCTCTTGTTCGGGCGCGCAGGGGGAGCCGCAGACTCAGACGCGTCCAGTACATGTGATAACAGAAACGAATCTCGCCGAATAGAGATCGTACGGTTAAATCAAAATAGCGCCAATCCCACTCTTCATCTGGGTTTGAGTGCAAATGAACCGCAGGAAATTATCACTGTTTTATTGGATACATGTTGTAATCCAAATTTAATAAAGGAAAGATTTGTACCAAATGGTGTGGAAATAGATACGAATGTTAAAATTGATTTAATGGGAATAAATGATCATCCGGTACCAACGAAGGGGGAAATAACCTTATTATTATTTGGAAAAGAAGTTAAAATTTTTGATTGTTGCAAATGACTTTCCCATTGAAGCATCAGGCATTTTGGGAAATCAATTTTTCATTGGAATTCGAGTCATCTTTGATTTCGATAAAAGAGTAATAATAATTGATGACGAATCATATTCATTCACATGCAAAGGGGATGTGTCTGATGAAACAGTGTTGATACCTGCGCGTCATTGCTCAGTAATGTATTGTAAAATATTAAATCATGAAGTAGAGGAGGGATGGATTCCCAAAATTAACATCGCTGAAAAAGTTTTCGCTGGAAATTGTTTAGTGACTAATCATGGGGGAAAGGCCTACATAGAGTTTTCAATACAACGACTCGCGCTATCAAACTTACCGTACCGGAAATTGAATTAATGGAATTTAATGAAGTATCAAGTGATCCAATTCTTGAGGAAGAATTCAAATCAAAATCAAGGTTATTGCAAAAGGGATATGAAATGTATTTTTCTAAAATTAAAGAGACATGCGATCATACTAATTTCAAAATATTAACATCTGAAGAAAAAAATGATCGAATAAAAGAAACAGTTTTAAAAATTAACACTAAATTCAAGGATGTTTCGGTAATCAATAATGAAGATGGTACGGCTTTGACCTTAGATTTCCCGGAAAATGAAGAGTTAAATGAAAAATCAACTGTTATAACGAATAAACATGAGAGGTACGAAAATTTGAAAGAACTTTTGAGATTGGATCACCTGAACAAGGAAGAATCCGCTTACATTAACGATCTATTGTTAAAAACATCGGATATTTATCAGTTGCCTGATGAAACCATTTCTGCAACTGATCTGCATCCTCATAGGATAATTACTACTAATCCTCATCCAATTCATACAAAACAATATAGACAACCAATGTCATTGCGTGAAGAAATAGATGTTCAGGTCGGGGAACTGCAGAAAAAGGGTCTCGTACGTACTTCAAAATCACCGTATTGTAGTCCAGTCTGGATAGTCCCAAAGAAACCTGATTCTCATGGTAACAAAAGATGGCGTCTTGTAATAGACTTTCGCGCATTGAATGAATTCACCGTTGCAGATGCTTATCCGTTACCTAATATCGAAGAAATTTTAAATCAACTCGGCGGTGCCACTTATTTTTCTGTGTTTGATCTAGCTCAGGGATTCTATCAAATCAAGATGGATCCTCGAGATAGACATAAGACAGCCTTCACAACACCTTTTGGACATTATGAATTCGAACGAATGCCAATGGGGTTGAAGAATGCACCAGCGACCTTTCAAAGAATTATGGATACTGTTTTGACTGGATTACAAGGAGTGGAACTCTTTGTCTATCTAGACGATATAGTAATCTAAGCTGAAAATTTGGAAGAACATACGAGGAAATATGAATTGTTGGCAGAAAGATTATGCGAAGCAAATTTAAAATTACAACCGGATATGTGCGAATTCCTGAAACGTGAAGTTGCGTATTTAGGACACATTATAGGAAAAGACGGACTTCGACCTAATCCAAAGAAAATCGAAGCCGTAGAGAAATTTCCCACTCCAGATAATCTGACGAAAATCAGGGAATTTTTGGGATTGTCAGGTTATTATCGGAAATTCATCCAAGGCTATGGAGAAGTTGCCAAGCCTTTAACACGATTGTTACAAAAGGAAGTAAAATTTGAATGGAATCCGAAAGCAGAAAAAGCCTTTCAAGAGTTGAAAATTAAATTAATAACAGCACCAATACTACAACATCCTAAATTTAATGAAATATTGCTCATTATGACAGATGCCTCTAAGGAAGCGATAGGGGGAGTTCTTTCTCAAGGAGAAATTGGAAAGGACTTACCCATTGCTTATACTTCACGAGTTCTTAGAGGACCAGAACTTAGATACGAAACTTATGAAAAGGAAGCATTAGCGATTATGCACAGTGTTAAAACTTTCAGGACTTATATTTATGGAAGGAAATTTATTTTGGTAACAGATCATAAACCTCTTGTTTGGCTTAAGACTGCCAACGGAGTCAATAATCGAGCAATGAAATGGCGATTAGCCATGGGTGAATATGACTTCGAAGTAATCTATAAACCAGGTAAAATCAATTCAAATGCAGACGCTTTATCAAGGAACCCTGTACGGGGAATAGAAGAAGTGAACGTAATAACGCGATCTGGTAATGATACATCAAGAAAAAAAAGGGAATTACAAGCGCTCAAAAATCACGATGGATTGAGAGCTCTTTGGGAACTAAAACCACGAGAAGATCGTCTCGGTTTCGGTTATAAGAAAGGCGTAAATACACCTCGTAAGACTAAAATGGTAATGTTCACAAAAGGAGGTGATGATGACGGTGATAATAATGACAGAATAAAAGATCAAAGGGTGAAAGAAAAGATTACGGAAAAAGGAAAAGGGAAAGGGAAATCGAGTAAAATAATCGGTAATAAAAATGAAACGGAAAATATCAAGAATGAAAATGAATCAATTAATGAGCAAAATGATAATCAGATAAATGATGATGGAAATGAAATAATTAATGAATTGATCCAAGATGTGGAAGATGTAAATAATAAAATAAACGCACGCATAAATGAGTCGGTTACTAAATTGATCGGAAATAAAAACAACAGGAATAAGTCAAAAGAGAAAATTACTGCTTCAAAATCTCCAGAGCAAGAGATTATTGATTCAGAACAAGAGAAAATTACTGCATCAAAATCTCCAGAGCAAGAGATTATTGATTCAGAACAAGAGAAAATTACTGCATCAAAATCTCCAGAGCAAGAGATTATTGATTCAGAACAAGAGAAAATTACTGCATCAAAATCTCCAGAGCAAGAGATTATTGATTCAGAACAAGAGAAAATTACTGCATCAAAATCTCCAGAGCAAGAGATTATTGATTCAGAACAAGAGAAAATTACTGCATCAAAATCTCCAGAGCAAGAGATTATTGATTCAGAACAAGAGAAAATTACTGCATCAAAATCTCCAGAGCAAGAGATTATTGATTCAGAACAAGAGAAAATTACTGCATCAAAATCTCCAGAGCAAGAGATTATTGATTCAGAACAAGAGAAAATTACTGCATCAAAATCTCCAGAGCAAGAGATTATTGATTCAGAACAAGAGAAAATTACTGCATCAAAATCTCCAGAGCAAGAGATTATTGATTCAGAACAAGAGAAAATTACTGCATCAAAATCTCCAGAGCAAGAGATTATTGATTCAGAACAAGAGAAAATTACTGCATCAAAATCTCCAGAGCAAGAGATTATTGATTCAGAACAAGAGAAAATTACTGCATCAAAATCTCCAGAACAAGAAATTATTGATTCAGAACAAGAGAAAATTACTGTATCAAAATCTCCAGAACAAGAGATTATTGATTCAGAACAAAAGAAAAACGAAATACCAAAACATGGACGGGGTAGACCTAGGAAAAATCCCATAGGAATTCCGGGAACCGATGTCAACAAAACGGAAAAGAAAAATGAAAAAGAAAATACTGTTTCAAAGTTTCCGGAACAAGAAATTATTGATACAGGAATTACAGGAATGGTATTGCGACCAAGACGAGGACGTCCTGGAACGCAGACCATAAATTATAAGGAATTAAATAGTGATGAAAGTAATCAAGGAAATAATTGTGAAAAAGATACAAAAGAAAAAGGAAATGATGGAAATAATTATCAAAATGAATTAATCTCTGAAGACGAATCAATTGATGCTATTCATGATCAAATGCGAGGAAATCTTGAAACCACAAAGAAGGAATCATCCAACTGTCCTCCATCTGAAGAAGAGTCATCAGAATCCGAAGTATTGAAAAATGAAATTCAGAAATTTCCTAACATTAAAAAGATCAAGGACCTTTTCTACTCGAGGAAAGACAATCTGGCTTATTTCATAATGATAGATAATGAACCTTGTGATGAAGGAAGTAGGAAATTGAAAGAATTGGGTAAATTACCGAAATTTCAGGAACTAATCGAGGGGGAAACTCAAAAGAAAAAAATTAATAGTCATTACCATTTCGCCTTACCATTACAAAAACATACCGAAGAATCTCTATCTCGTGTCTCCAATGCGATTGGTCGATCCTTAATTGAGTTGAGAAAATTAGCCGAAGAATCGGAAATTGAAACGATCAGTATTGCGTATAGTACACGGGTAATTAATATCGATTGGGATTTNTACACGGGTAATTAATATCGACTGGGATTTCATATTGACTCAATTAAGAAGTGCATTCGAAAATTCAAAGGTAAAAATCCTTATTTGCTTTGGAACTATCAAATATGTCTCTTATGAGAAGAGAGATCTGGTATTTTATGAAATGCATAAAGCTCCATTGGGTGGACATAAAGGGTTTTCCAAAACACATAATCGAATCAAGCAAAATTATTTTTGGGAAAATCTAAAAGATGATGTACAGCGTCGCATCCAACAATGTTTAGAATGTCAGCTAAAAAAATTACAGCGCATTAAGACAAGGCAACCAATGGTCATTACCGATACACCGGGTACAGTATTTGATAAAATCGCAATGGATCTTGTCGGTGCAAAACAATTAACGAAAAATGGAAATGTATGGATTTTACCTCTACAAGATCTCTTATCTAAATTTTTAATCGCAATTCCTCTTCCGGATGCTTTGGCAACCACAGTGGCGGATGCTTTTGTTAAAAAATTCATTTGTCTTTTCGGTTCTCCCAGAACCATAATCACTGATCAAGGAACCAATTTCAAGAGTGGAATGATGCAGCGTGTGGCTACTCGATTCAGAATCAAAAAGTACACCACATGTGCTTATCATCCACAATCCAATGGTTCCCTTGAAAGATCTCATCATACACTAAGTGAATATTTGAAACAATATACTGAATCAGATAATGATTGGGATGAATGGTTAGAATTAGCCACATTCTCTTACAACACAAGCGTACACGAAGGTACTAAACACACACCATACGAGATAGTATTTGGTAAGCTTGCGAGGTTGCCCTCGAGTGAACCCATTCATGAGTGCAACCAATTGCCAACTTATCACAACTATTTAGTTGAATTAGTTGCCAGATTACATGGCATCAGNAATGATTGGGATGAATGGTTAGAATTAGCCACATCCTCTTACAACACAAGCGTACACGAAGGTACTAAACACACACCATACGAGATAGTATTTGGTAAGCTTGCGAGGTTGCCCTCGAGTGAACCCATTCATGAGTGCAACCAATTGCCAACTTATCACAACTATTTAGTTGAATTAGTTGCCAGATTACATGGCATCAGACAATTGGCTTATGACAATTTGGTATCGGCCAAAAATAAATCCAAAATTTATTACGACAAACACATAAATCCACAGAATTTCAAAGTTGGAGATTTCGTATTCTTGTTAAGGGGTGGAAAAATCGGAAAAACAAAGGATCATTATACTGGACCCCATAAAGTTCTTAAATTATTTCCAAAAGGGGAAGTAAAGATTCAGTCAAGCAGTAAGAAAACTCAAATCGTTCATTCTAATCATCTGCGCATCTCATTCATCAACTCTATTAGAGACGTCTCCAAGGGAAAACGAAAAGCTGCAGCTTGTAGAGAAGAGCAAATAGAAGAGGGTTCACAAGAAGAAGAGTAGAGAAAATTTTAAAATTAGGAAATATTGTAATTCTTTCAGAAATGAAGCTGACGATCTTGGTCGTCATCTGGCTAATAGACAAAACACAAGCATTGATCGGATATGATTGTGGAACGCCAACCGCTAGCATCACCACCATATCACTCCTTGATGTGGGAAAATGCGATATTTCAAATGACAACATTCGCGTTAATCAAAATTTTGTTCAATTAATTCAACTTATGGATTATCATGAAACTAGAGTCATTCAGTGTAAAATCAAAATTTACCGTATGATTACTCATTGTGGAATGCATTCACATGCCGCAGTAGTAGACGGAGGCAACATTCAATACATTCGTGAAATTTCTCGGGAAAGCTGCATAGACTTGCACAGGAAACAAGAATTGATACTTGGGGGAACTTTGATAACAGGAGTAATGATAAATGGAACAACTGTTAGACCAATGACTTTTGCTGGAGTTGTTGAAACAAATGGTAGATGTGATCCTGCCAAATATTCCGATCCATTCGGAACATGGAATAATGTAGTCGTTACAGGTTATGTTGAAATCGCGTTACAAGAATACATTGCAAAATTCTATTTAAAATCAGACGAAATTTATCTCAGATCACAGAAAACGTGTACATTAACGGACTTGACGTGCAATGATCATGATGGAGGAAATACTTTTTGGAATTATATACCTTCCAATGATTGTAATTTCAACAAGTATGGCGTCCTGTTTAATGGACAAATTAACAAAACTGAAGGTGACGATAATGGTCACATTCAGACGATTTATGCATTAGAAGCGAATGAATATACTTTTGCTCTTAAAGCCACGGGATATGACCACGTTTGTGGATATAGAATAATCAGAACTGAACATCCAGAATTGTTTATAACAGAAACTAGCCCCGATAAGTTAGTCATCAACCGAGAGGTATCAACAATTAACTTGGACACAATAACATACGTAAACTCAAAATTCGTCTATTTGGAAAAACATTAAAATGCACATGAAAAATTTATATCGAGACATTCTAATGCAAAAATGCGAAGTCGAACGTGAGACTATCCAAAATTCATTGATCTTGGCTATCCTCGCTCCGGATGAATTCGCATACAAATTAATGAAAGGTCCAGGTTATATGTCGGTAGTTGCCGGTGAAGTAGTTCATATTGTTAAATGTATTCCTACTGAAGTAATCGTAGAACATAGAGAAGAATGTTTCCATCATCTTGCGCTCTCAAGGAACAATGAAAGC
Organism: Diachasma alloeum; assembly: GCF_001412515.2. Classification (NCBI taxonomy): domain Eukaryota; kingdom Metazoa; phylum Arthropoda; class Insecta; order Hymenoptera; family Braconidae; genus Diachasma; species Diachasma alloeum. The sequence goes on along the minus strand of NW_021681244.1, from coordinate 27,784 downwards.
TTTTTCTTAACCCCAAAAACTCATATTTTAATTAACAAGGGCGTCCAAGTTCCTTGTGAAACACTGGTTCCGCCATATTTCTATCTTGGCAACAATTGGTATAAATCAATTCCTTCCTTGATTGAGGCTATGCCACTTCACCAAATAAATCCCAAAACCAATATCACATGGAATTACACTTCTCCAATTTCATTGGCCACTAGTGGAATTTGTTCTCAGGAAAGACTGAAAAACTTACGTGAACATGTTCTTTTCAAAATGAATGAGAAAAGTGTCGTCAATAAATTTGTGAGAGGAGCAAGTGGTGAAAATGTTGTAGACCAAGGTGAATCGCTGTACAATTTACTAGACCCAAAAGCGCTAAAGAAAATAGCTGAATCAGCCTGGGAACAAACTTGGGGCAAATTTGTCACCTTTGGTACTGCAGGTGCTGGAATTATTGGCATCATCATGATTATCAGACTCATCAAATTGATAATCGATACTCGATTCATGGGTATGCTCTTCACGGAGCTTATGGTTGTTCAATAGTCTTGGTTGGGTCTGTGTGGGACTCACTGACTGCTCTCTTACTATGCCTCGCAGGTAGAAGAGAAAATCAAAAACAAAGTCAGCCTGATGTGGAAATTGGTCTTAAACAGCTTGAACATTCCGAAAATTATACATCAGAGGTCCAAATCAAATCTTCAGACAATTCCTTGACAAATCAACCCGATGTCCCAATAATTCTTCAGCCCACTGCTCCTCTAAATCGCCAATATATTGCTTATGCAATTGATCGTTCGATTGATTCCACAATTGATCAATCGAATTTGCCGATACCCCAAATATCACAAAACTCTAGTATGGGAACGTTGAGAGGGCAATCCACAAACTCTCAAATAGTATCAAATTCACTTGAATCACCCGTTTCCACGAGTGAAATTTCTATTCAAACAGATAAAACTAACCTTTATCCAATTATCCCAAGACCTCGAAACAATCAGTAAAATCGTTTCGTTCTTTCTCTTTTCCGGTATAGATAACCTCAATTGGCCGCAAATCTTCAAAAATAATTTGAAATTTATAATGAAAATCAGTGAAGAAGCTTTAAAACAAATGCGAGAAGATGAAGCAAAAGATATTGCATTCGGTATTCCGTACACTCGAATACCGGGTAGAAATACAAAATTCTATCAAAGCATTATCAATGCATCTTGTCTCACTATGAGCCCTGACGAAAGCGTGATCTTTTATCATCCTCGTTTGAAAGCTTTCATTTGCCAAGTCTGTTGGGATACTAAAATACACGGGAACACTCAAGTTATGTATTCCGAACATCATAATTGGCATTAATTACATTATGATTCAGCTCCTTCTCTCGAATGCTGGTTTTGCGATAACGAGATACTTGTTGGCAGAAGAGCTCTTAGTTGTGAAGAATGTAAATTCATTTGGGTTACTTTTCGCGATCTCATCGAACAAGGAAAGTCAGTCATTATCGCTAAATAAAAAAAAAATATATAAATAAAAAAAAAAGGAAACAACCAAAAATAAAAAAAAATAAATAAAAAATCCCAATATTGGTATTCCAATTTTTCCAGAAAAAAAAATGGAGAGAAAAAGGAAATTCGACGTCTCATCAGACGAAGAACCAAATCAGTCGCATCTGAATGAAATCTCCAATAATTTCATAAATTCTGATGAATCAAAAGTCAGAATTAGATGCTATCAACCGACTGTTGGGCTCTTTCATTATGTTAATGAAGAGACTCGCTGTAGCAAACATGCTAACAGAAGTCCTCCTCTCTTCCATGTCTTAAGCTTAAAAATTATACAATTAAAATGTAGTATCTGTGGGGTACGAGTGGTGCAAGTTGAAAAAGCACAAAATTGTCAGAAATGCATAAAATCTGTCAATAATAATCCTGTTAAAGTATATCAAAACGGGATGATCGAGATTATCAACTCTCAATAAATGACAATTAACACTCAAAAACATCTAAATTAATAATTCAAAAATAAAAAATTAAAAATGATGAATAAAAAAAAAACATCCTAAAGTTCAATAAATCTCCACAGATGTCTGGAAGAGACGATCTGCTGAGTCTTCTGGCTGATTTACGGCTTTTAAAATTATTGACCAAGCAACCCCCTATCACCCTGCTTAAAACATTTGCAAAATTTTGGAATGTCCATTATGTTCCAACTAAATTGACAGGCCCAAAAAGAAGTTTATATCATTTTAGTATGATACTTTTGAGGGGAGAGAAATCGTTGGCATTCGGAACGGGAATAGGATTGCTTGGGTTTGAAGCCAAAACAAGGGCAGCTAAAGCTTTGTTACTTAAACTAATGGGACGACTAGTAACTATTTCCGAAGAAACCAAAATTTTTGACGATGCAATAATTCGAAATTTGTTTTCAATCTGCGAAAATCAAGGGATAGGAGAACCCGAATTTGAATTAGTCTATAAGGCTGAGGGAAGGTATGGATTTTATGTTTCCATCTTACATTATCGAACCGCTGGGGTTGGGGAATCTTTGGAGGAAGCTTATCTCAATACCGCTAAAGAACTCCTTGACAGACTGCAAGATAGATATCGTTTGCTAACTCCTGATACCGAATTAAGCGATGCAACCATAGAATGGTAGTGAATAATCGAAAATCATTCGTAATATCTGTGTTAATTAAAGGATTCGTGAATTCCAAAATCAAAGAATCTCATTCATATTATAAGAGGATTCACGGATCCTTGGAATTATGGAATATTGATTAAGATAAGTGATATTTTTTCTCATTGTTGATTTTTTTTATTAAGAATTTAATAAATTATATATATCTTTGTTAACGAAATCGAGGGTTCATCGTTGAAAGATGTTACCAAATAATGATAACAATTTCAACCTGAACATTGCTAATAATTATTATTCCATATGGAATGAAAATTTATTACAGAAATATTACCAATAAATATTATTCCGTATGGAATAAAAATTTGTTGCAGAAGTATTATAAAACACATAAAGACTTCAGCCAAACATTGCCAATAAATATCATAAACATATATATATTGTTGTTAGAAATGGTACTATGCAATCCACATCGAATGGATATATAATTATTATTTAAAAAATATATAAAAAGACTTCAGCCAAATATTGCCAATAAATATTATTTGTTAAAATACGGCGTAGAAAGACTTTATAATTGAATTAGTTAATGGAAATAGGTATTTTATTTAGAAATGAAGGAAGAAAAGATCTCTTGATTAAATGAATGTTGTTCTTATTCCGAATCAATGAAAACCATATTGGACGTAATTCAGGCTCGAACATTGCTTTCATTAACAATACTAATAATTTTTTTCTGCAACAATGAAAAATAAGAAATGAAAATGTTGTTGTATAGAGATATTTCGGTAGCTTACAGGAAAATCCCTTGTTCAGAAATGAGAAAATGTGGACTTCAATATCCACCCGATTTTTATCTCAGTAGCTCAATGGTAGAGCAACTCAGTTAAGGAACAAGAAGACGTGGGCTTCAATACCCACCCGTACTCAATTCTATGTACATCAACATTCCTATTTCTCCAAAATATTATTATCAAAAACAACCATTGATCTACAAAATTAGATAATAGATTAATCAGGTATCCAAAAATCTAAAATTTTCTTTGATAACAAGTTCATTAAAAAAAAAAAAACAACACAAAATACATACATAAAATTAGATAAGAACAATGTAATTAGTTCTGATTATTTTCAGCAACGATCGTTAAGAGTCTTCGACCCTTAACAATCGTTTAATCATGGGGGTGTTACGTCATAATGACGTACAAAAATTATTATTAATTCCAACTTTTGGAAATAATAATAACTTCGGAATAAGGAAAAATATCATATTTAAATACCAATGGAATCATACGATTCCAATGGTACATAAACCGATCGTCTTACATCCGGTAAGACGATGGAAAAATTAATTTGAGATGTGATTCATACCACACGGGTGGTATGACCCCGCGTTGCCGAGGGCCTTATCGCACTGGTTTCGGGTTGCTGTTGCGAGGCAGTCGACCTCGTAACAGTCCCACCATTGTCCAATAACTCCCTCCCCTCACCGCGCTCTTCACACCTAACTAAGCATCTTATTTTTCCCTCCTCCCCACGCTCCTCTCGCCGCGAAACAATTCACGCGCGCATGTTCCCCTATTCCCTCTTCTCCGCGCCCCTCTTACTGACAAACGCGACCACGCTGGCTAAACCAATTGTCCCCCTCCCTTAATAAGACGCGTGTCTCCTCAAACTACCTACCCCCTCTCTCTACAGAGTGCACTCGGCACTCATCCACATCTTACTCCCCACCCTCATACAATTAAAAATTCGTGTATGCATTTACATACACGAATTAATATTGAACGTAAAAAGGGCATCGCCCAAATGGTCAGACAATCAGTCAGTCAGTCGTGTCGTGATTCCACTCAGGAAAGGAATACCTCCGAGTAACCCAAAGGATAATAGAAGCAAAGGAATAACAATAAAGGAAAAAAGGGAAAACATAATAAAGGAAGGTAAAATTGAAATTATTATTTTCGCGAGTGTTTCCAAAAATCATAAATTTTTCGAGT
>NW_021681244.1:5523-23034 GCF_001412515.2 Diachasma alloeum | reverse complement strand
AACTTATTATTTTCGCGAGTGTTTCCGAAATTTACAAATTTAATATTGCGATTGAAAATTTAAATTGAATTTATTATTTTCGCTAGTGCTTCCGAAATTTACAAATTAAATTTTGCGATTGAAAAATTAAATTGAATTTATTATTTTCACGAGTGTTTCCGAAATTTACAAATTTAATTTTGCAATTGAAAATTAAATTGAAATTATTAGTTTTGCGAGTGTTTCCGAAATTTAATGAATTAAATTTTTCAATTGAAATTTAAATTAAATTATTAGTTTCGCGAGTGTTTCCGAAATTTACAAATTTAATATTGCGATTGAAAATTTAAATTGAATTTATTATTTTCGCGAGTGCTTCCGAAATTTACAAATTTAATTTTGCGATTGAAAATTTAAATTGAATTTATTATTTTCGCGAGTGTTTCCGAAATTACAAATTTAATTTTGCAATTGAAAAATTAAATTGAATTTATTATTTTCGCGAGTGTTTCCGAAATTACAAATTTAATTTTGCAATTGAAAATTAAATTGAAATTATTAGTTTTGCGAGTATTTCCGAAATTTAATGAATTAAATTTGTGAGGATTCTCACAATTGAGAGATTCATGATTTTGTGATTTTATATTTTGGAAATTTTGTGAATTATTGAAGCTATTTTTATTTTGTGAATTTAATGAGAATTATATGGAATTTAGAAATGTGAATATAAAGGTGGTTGAGTGGGCTATTGACTCCCGGGGGAATATTTTGAAATTAGGTAGTTCCGCGACCGANATAAAGGTGGTTGAGTGGGCTATCGACTCCCGGGGGAATATTTTGAAATTAGGTAGTTCCGCGACCGACCTAGGTGGCGCATTATTTCCGCGAGTCAAATAGCGCTTTGAAGGTATCAAGTTTCGGGCAGCGGCTCAGTTCGATACGCAGGCGTGGTGGGGCGATCAGGAAGGCCTCACCCGGGTTCACCTACGATCCTCGCCGGAGGAGAGAAAAGTAACCAATTGTCAGCAGCCAGCTAAATTAACTTTTAGTTACTAGCGAGCTGTGGTCGAGCCATTGACAGCAGCCAGCGACACTAGTCTCTGACTATCGCGAGCTGTGGTAGAGTCAAAATTGTCAGCAGCTACTAAATTAGCATTTGCTACTTGTGTGCTGTGGTCGAGCTATTTAGTTAATTTTTGTCAGCAGCCAGCTTAATTAGTCTTTGACTAAAAGCGAGCTGTGGTCGAGCGCTTGACAGCGACGGATAAAACTGTCGTGGTAGAGCCACGCGGGGTGGAACGTTCGCGGAGGGGGAAATTATTCCCTTGGGTGGGAAATTCTTTCTCTCGCGAAATATCTCGAGGAGGAAATGACATTGTTCATTCTCCGACTCAGCCATCTCGAAACTGGGTTTACATTGTTCTGGATTATCGACGGCGGGTATACAGAGGGTTATTTTGTGGACTGGACTATAGGCGGATTTTAAATCCGAAATCTGAATTGGGAATGTGTAATTAAAGTTACTGGTTAATTACTTGGAAATTGATATTTGATATGGCTTGTATTAATCTGAAACTGAGTATTAAGGAGAAGATTCTGTGGATATTGCTTGATTTCTGTGTAATTGTTAATTTGAAGTATGAATTATTATTTTGTTAATAAAGCTGCTAATGGAAACTATAATTCCTATGATGCGCTCAAGGATACATGAATCGGCCAAAACTGAGGGATTCGTTTCCATGATTAATAGAATTTAGAGTCATGTGTCTGGTAAAATAATTCATGAGAGAAATTGAGCAAAAGTATCTCATGTAATTATCTGGGAATTGTTTAGTTTATTTGGGTCAAGTAAATGTGTAACGTTCAGTCCAAAATCTGGTAATTAAACTCTCTGGGATAAATCTGGTATNTGGAAACTATAATTCCTATGATGCGCTCAAGGCTACATGAATCGGCCTAAACTGAGGGATTCGTTTCCATGATTAATAGAATTTAGAGTCATGTGTCTGGTAAAATAATTCATGAGAGAAATTGAGCAAAAGTATCTCATGTAATTATCTGGGAATTGTTTAGTTTATTTGGGTCAAGTAAATGTGTAACGTTCAGTCCAAAATCTGGTAATTAAACTTTCTAGGATAAATCTGGTATCTGGGGGACTGATACTTTATACTGAATTGGCAGAATAACTAACAATTAAATTCGTAAAGTAAATATGGTATCTGGTAAAATGTGGTTTCTGGTAAAAATGGGTAAAATCTGGGAAATCTGGTAAATCTCGTGAAATCTGGTAAAATCTTGTATAAATTTGGTAAATCTGGAAAAACTGGGATAATTTGGGTAAGGAAATTAGTTATTGGATGGACCGGCGTTTTTAATTGCATTCCCTCAAATGAACCCTGGCAACTGAAGCACCGGAGCACAAGGGAAAATTAAAACAAAAATTAATAATACATATTTTTGAGCCAAAGATAGTCGAAAGGTTCGTCACAAATTTTTCAATTGAAATTTAAATTAAATTATTAGTTTTGCGAGTGTTTCCGAAATTCATGAATTAAATTTTTCGATTGAAATTTAAATTGAAATTATTATTTTTGCGAATGTTACCGAAATTCATGAATTAAATTTTTCAATTGAAATTTAAATTGAAATTATTATTTTTGCGAGTGTTTCCGAAAATTACGAATTTAGTTCGTGATTAAATTTAAATTTGAAATATTATCTTCGCGAATGTTTCCGAAATTTACAAATTAATTTTGCGACTAAAAATTTAATTTTGAAATATTATTTCGTGAGTGTTTTCCGAAAACTCATGAATTAAATTTTGCGATTAAAATTTAAAACTGAAATATTATTTCGTGGGTATTTTTCCGAAAATATACAAATTAATTTTTGCGACTAAAAATTTAATTTTGAAATATTATTTCGTGAGTATTTTTCCGAAAATATACAAATTAATTTTGCGACTAAATAATTAATTTTGAAATATTATTTCGTGAGTGTTCCGAAAATTTACAATTTAATTTTTGCGATTAAAAATTTAAATTTGAAATATTATTTTCGTGAGTGTTTTTCCGAAAATTCACGAATTAAAAATTGCGATTAAATTCAAATTTTGAAATATTATTTTGCGAATATTTCCCGAAAAATTACAAATCAAATTTTGTGATTAAAATTCAATTTTAAAATATTATTTCTGCAAATATTTCCCGGAAATTACATAATCAAATTTTGTGATTAATTTCGATTTATCACAATTTATATATTTTTTTTTGCAAATAAAATCCGAAATTTCCACATTAGATTTTTCGCGATAAATTCCAATATTCTGGAACAAAAAAAAATTTACTAATGAATTGAATTTTCCCTTATTTAAATTCGGGAATAAATTCCAAAATTCTTATATTTAAATTTTATAAATCAAAAATCTAAATTCTCATTTTTAATTTCGGGAATATTTTCCACATTTCCCACCATCAAAATTCTGTTAAATTCACCATTTCCCTGTTCTAAATTCGGAAATATTTTCTAAACTTTCCACAATTAAAATTGGATTTTAACCTTAGAAGGTTCATACTCCGAATTTTTACAACTAAAATTGATTTATTTTAATTTCACTCCGATGTTGTCATAAAAAAAAACCCCTTCGTTCATAAAAAAAGAGTAAAGTAAAAGTTCGATTATTCAAATATTAAATTCTTTGGAACATTTCCGTGGAACAAATTTCATTCCTTCCGGTTCTTTCATTTAATAAAATCTTACCCCCCCCCCTTCAAGTCACCATCATCTTAAGGAGCATCATCCGAAAATCCTCAGTGAAGACAAGGGACCAGAGGCTATTGATCAAGGGCGATTGACTAAAAAGCTAAGGATAACCTTGAGGCATTACCCGAAGCATTATCTGAAGACCATCTTCCAGTTCATCAAATTATATATATCGTAATTTTAATTACAGCTACCGTGAGTTAATTCAAATTGACCATTATTATTTCATTGTTCTTTCTTGTGGATTTCCGAATCAAATAATTCTTTATTTTTCACTATGTCTTTAGAGACATTAGTATCGATTTCTTCGGATTAAATTCAATTATATTCAATGTCTGATAATAATTATAAAATATATAATTAACACCAAATACTGTTGTCAAATGAATAGACTTTCTGTCATAACTATTATTATCATATTCAAGGAAATTCTTGTTCCATTGTTTTATTAATTAGAATCATTGTGCTTGAATGAGACATTCCATTCAGGAATTGAAACCTTGTATAATTATTACTCCGTGTAAAAGGGAATTCCTCACCCTCATTAATACTTTGAATTCTTTAACTTCAGAAGAAAACTTTCCAATAAGTAATGATTGTTGATCAATCAAATTCAATTTATTTGTAAAATCTCATTCAAGGTTAGCGTCAAGTCCTCAATGATTAAATTTGATCATCATTCTGACGTTATACTCAGAGAAGAGATGAGAGGACACAAAAAAAAATTTTTATTATTAATATTTCTTTTTTTTGTTGTTGGTTTTTTTTTACATATGTAATGTCCAAATTATTTTAATTTGATTTTATCGCCTAAAATACCCGAAATTGTAGCGACTTAAATATTACTTTTCAACGTACATGAACGATGCCAGTGACCAGAGAATGCGCAACGTATGCATTTCTCAGGGGCCAACAGCACCCCAAAATGCAAGTTGACAAAAAAAATACAAAGAACAAAAGTTAGTTCGATGACCGAAGAATAAAGAAATGAAAATGACACCTCCCCCACTCTGGGATCCGGCCAATCGAACTTTTCCAAATCAGTCTCTAAAAACCCTCTCGCGAGTGACCATCAATTTCTTGGTGGAAAATTTCTTTGGAATCGGTCTGACTTTTGTTCGGTTTTCGAATAGAGTAATTAAAAATCGAACTATTCTCGAATAATAGTAGAGAATAGAAACCGGCAATAGATCAGGAATACAGTATTCTTTAACCGACGGTAAAAGTGTTTCTTACAAGTGAAGAGAACTTGTTGTGAACGACCGGTGGGTGTGGCTCAATTAGTTATAAGTGCTGGACATTTAAATTCTAACAATACCAAACCAAATTTCTCATAATAAGTGGAAGGAAGGCTTCTCGCCTAAGTATTTGTGATAGTTTACTGGCAGAGAAACGTGGCAGGATTGCCCTAGGAATCCACAGTCAAAAAGTTGACACCGCAATAGGATAAGGATTATAAATATCAAAATTATGTGAGTCCAATAAACAATTCAATCATAATAAATTCGATCACGGAAATCATTGCAAGGATAGAGATAGAAATTCTATTGATTTACTCATTGTTTTTGTGACCTAACGAAAAGTAAATAAATAAATACGTGAACTGAACTAACTTCAATTCCCTTCTTGTCTTTCCTATTGTTGAATAAACCAAAATTTACATCTATTATCAATTCTCCAAGGTAAGAATATAAAAAAAAAGCTTAGCGTCGTCCAAAATTTCAATTAAACAAATTCTAGCTTTATTAAGNAGATTATAAATATCAAAATTATGTGAGTCCAATGAACAATCTAATCATAATAAATTCGATCACGGAAATCATTGCAAGGATAGAGATAGAAATTCTATTGATTTACTCATTGTTTTTGTGACCTAACGAAAAGTAAATAAATAAATACGTGAACTGAACTAACTTCAATTCCCTTCTTGTCTTTCCTATTNAACACATATTAATCCAATTTAGACTTGAAAAGGAATTCAAAGGCTTCCGATAATGAACAAAATAAAAATATTGAATGGAATGACTCAAACAATTTGAATTATTAAATACCATTGTTACTAAACTTGTAAAATCAGAGGAAAATTTTATTGGATTAAAAGTAAAAAAAATCCATGTTAAACAAAAATCTGTCTTTCTTTTTTATTTCTGGATTACCTAAAAGCACTCACCATTACCAGCTATTATCTTAACAGATAGGCTAAAATAGGTGAATTCCATACTCATATTTCCGGATTTATCAAAGGTAAGTCTATGAAATCATGACGTAACAAAACTTGTTTACTGCACAAATTATTCATCAATCGCGAACATTCTTCGGGCGATAGATATTTTTTTCAATTCCTTCTGATGCATCAGAATATTCTCGATTGCTGAACAATTTGCGCAATAAATGAGTTTCAAGATTGACCTCAACATTAGCCTTGAAACTTGTTTACTGCACAAATGATTCATCAAGAATCATTTGTGCAGACTCAGAATATTCTCAAAATATTCTCGATCACTGAATAGCTTGCGTAACAACTTATTTTTTAAGGTTGACCTTGACATTAACCTTGAAACTTGTTTACTCCATAAATTATCCATCGAAAACATTCCTCAGGTAATAGATATTTTTCCATTCTCTCCGATGCCTCAGAATATTCTCAATGCTTAAACAATCTGCGTAACAAACAAATTTCAAGGCCGACCTTGAAATTATTTACTACATGCACCCCTACTATAAATAGAGGTGGGCAACAACCCTTACGCATTCAGTTCTGAGCTACGAGGTAGAACTGAAGTTCATATGAACATCCGTAGAATCTCCTGATGGAGTTCTCAATGCTAAACAGTGTTACGAGTGTCATTTTATGTATTTTGATGCTAATTTTCAATTTTACCTATTGAGTATCTGTTTAGACATTCTGATTTTAATTTTTAACCCCCGAAAATCGAATGTGGAAATTTAAGCATTTCTCCACGTTTCATGACCTTTGGAACCACTTCTGACCCTTTTCAGGTACCTGTCTGTATGTGTGGATGTGTGGATGTGTGTGCGTACGTCTGTGACAAAAATTTTGTGCCACGATTCCTCCTGAACAAACGATGCGATTTGACTTCTTTTTTTTTAATCGCTGTATTTTCATGTGACTTGAACCTGATTAGATTATGGAGACGATCGTCTCAGCGTTTCTCCAGTTTTTTCCAAAAAACATTTGGAAAAAAGTCGAAAATTAGCGTTTTTTTGTAAACGAGACCATTTCTCCGTGCATAACGATGCGATTTCAAGTTTTTTTTTTGTTAGAAACGATGAATCTTGATATAACGCGCAAATCATGGAATACTGGAAGACATTTAATCAGCAGTTCACTAGCTTTTTTCGAAATCGATATACATTGAAGAAACAATTTTACTTTTCTGATAAATTACATCTTTTCTTGATGCGGAATACGGCGATGTGTGTGCATGGGAGTGTGTGTGAGTGCGAGCACGCGCACGGATTTTCTTGTCTTCCATGGATATTTCCTCGGAGAAATGTGAGAAAAAGATTGAATAAATACATAATAAAAAAATTAATGAAAGAAAAAACAAATGGTCGGGAAGTTATTGGTGCGACCCGTAATGTGTCACATCCAATTCTACCAACCCCTACCGGTCATACCGTAAAGAGGGAGCGCGCGACCGGGCCTGATTTTTACATTCATATATTGGTCTGAAGAATTTATCCAACCGTCAGACATTATTACGCACATAATGAAACATCGTAATTGAGAGGTTTTCCAAAACTATTGCAAACATCATAGATGGAAAAACGTGTTTACGAGTGCTGAAGATAATTGAAAATGCTTATAATAATACACCCGCTGCGGACGCTGAGCAATGGATTGCATGGTGTCATCATTTCATTAGACTTTATGGAAAAATGTTGAAGAAAAAAGGCAATGATCTTTCCGTCGGTGGTAGAACGCGAATTCAAACAATTCTTTCCTTCCTTCATACATATTGTGCAAAATTCAAGGACAAAAAGAGACATCGCGGTGGAAACATTGGCAGCCGATCAGAGCGCAGAGTTAAGGACAGGGTGCTTTGGAAAGACTTAGACTCTGCTTTTGCGGGACGGATCAGAACAGCTGCAATTGTTAATTTGCGTCATAAAGATCTTGAGCCTTTCCTCAAGGATGCGAAGTCATTAACCGTTGTACTTTTAAAGAATGCCCTGCAGAAATACGGTAATCTCAAAGTCAACGGAGTCTTGGTATGTTCAAGTGATGAAAAACAGTGAAGCATTTGAAGAAACCAAGTACTTCAAAACGAAGAATGAGATGATTCTACCATATACGAATATCAAGAAGTGGTTCGACGATCACTTGGCAGAAAGATTGCTCGCAAAGGTGGAGGACTTTCAAGAGCGAGACTCAGGCTGGACTCGCACGGGAATCATTAATCTCATGATCAATATTAACAAATACGTGCCGCTAGCAGCGGGTTCGAACACTTTCACGCCATTACCGAAGCATTTACAGTCAAAGAAAGTTGTAGTGAATGTGAACAACAATGATGAGTTTTGTTTTTTATGGGCTATTACCCCAGCTCTTCATCCTGCTACATCGCATGTTGATCGAGTGAGCTCTTATCCTCATTATTCTACAGCAACGTTGCCAGACAAAATGACTAAGCTTGAATATAAAAGCTTTGATTTTCTGATGAAACTGAGGAATATCCCTAAGTTTGAAGAGTTGAATGGATTAACAATTAATGTTTATGGTGTAGAAGCGAAGGAAATCGTCCCTCTTTATTGAGTAAAAAACAATCTCAGTGGCCAACAATTCATCTTTTTTTACTTTGTAGTAATATTTATGTAGAGGATGATATACAATCAGTGTATCACTTCGCTTAGATCCGAAACATATCACGATTAGTAAGCTCACAAGTTTCGAAGCATAAACATTATATTGAGTTTTGTGATCGATGTTTAGGGCACTTTTTCTATGAAAAGTCCTTTGATAATCACCGAGCTGATTGTTACAATATTAACAAGTATAAAATGTCGCTACCTGATGAAGAGAATAACATGTTGAGTTTTAAAAATGATAAGTATAAAGAGATGGTTCCGTTTGTTATCTATGGTGATCTTGAATGTATTCTTGCCTCAACGGAAAATGAAGCAATGTATCAGAAACATATTCCTCATAGTGTAGCTTATTATTTGCATTGTTCTTTCGATGAGAATCGTTCAGAATTCAAAATAAAACGAGGAATAGATTGTATTGATTGATTCATGGATGAGTTGCAAAGAATATCTCGTCAAGTTGATATCTCTCTAAAGACAATCATTCCCATGGAACCATTGACATCTGAACAAGCATTAGAATATGCTAGAGCACAAATATGTCATATTTGTGAGAAACCATTCATTGGAACTGATTCGAAATTTCACGATCATTGTCATTTCACGGGTAGATATAGAGACCCGGCACATCGCGAATGTAGTCTGAATTATAAGAACTCTCATGTCATTCCAGTAGTATTTCACAATCTCTCCGGTTATGATGCACACTTTTTGATCGAAGCTTTAGCAACTCGATTCGAAGGCCCTATAAACTTGCTTCCAATCAACAAAGAGAAATATATTTCATTCACAAGTTGAAGGTACGATGGTTGAACTGAGGTTTATTGATTCATTCCGGTTTATGGCAAGCAGTTTAGGAAAGTTAGCGTCATATCTGAATGATACCGATAAATCTATCACACGCAAATATTGTGGTAATGATCAGAGGAAATTTGAATTGTTAACGAGAAAAGGAGTATTCCCTTATGAATACGTGGATTCGTGGGAAAAACTTGATGACCGAAAATTACCAGCAAGAGAACAATTTCATTCCAAACTGAATGATGAAGATATTTCTATGGAGGATTATATACACGCTCAAGAGATGTGGAATACATTCAATATCAAATCATTAGGAGAATATTCTGATTTGTATTTCACTAGCGATGTTTTAGTTCTAGCTGATATTTTTCAAATTTTTCGTCTTACCTGTTTATCTGTCTATAAACTTGATCCCTTGTATTATTATACAGCACCTGGATTGGCATTTGGTGCAATGTTGAAATGTACAAATGTAAATCTCGAACTTTTACCTGATATGGAAATGCATTTATTCATTGAGAAAGGTATCCGTGGAGGCGTTGCTCAGTGTTCTAATCGACACGCTTGTGCTAATAATAAATATATGGGTAACGATTTCAATTCGAGAGAAGAAACATCCTATCTAATGTATTTTGACGTTAATAATCTGTACGATGCCGCTATGTCAGAGTATTTACCTTATGAATCTTTCGAACGGATAGAGCCATCTACTGTTGACATTACTCATATCCCAGATGATTCGAATGAAGGATATATTCTTGAGGTTGACTTGGAGTATCCCCACCATCTCTTTGAAACACACAAAGATTTATCTGTTTGTCCAGAACATTTCATTCCTCCCAATAGAAAAATCTCCAAATTCTGTCTGCACACTACTTTCGAAAAAAAACTATGTTATACACTATAGGAATTTGAAACAATGTCTAAATTTAGGGTTGAAGTTGATCAAAATTCATCGTATATGAAAATTTCATCAAGCCCCATGGTTGAAACCGTACATCGATTTAAATACAGAATTATGAAAAAAATCGAACAATGAGTTTGAGAAGAACTTCTTCAAGTTAATGAATAATGCCGTTTTTGGGAAAACCATAGAAAATGTAAGAAAACAAAGAGATGTGAAACTAATTACAAAATGGGAAAGAAGATACGGAGCTAAAGCCCTCATCGCTAAACCGAATTTTCATAGTTGCACTATATTCTATGAAATCAATGATCTAGTAATTATTCAATCAAACCGCACCAGAATGTATTTTAACAAACCGATTTATGTTGGATTTTCTATCTTGGAGCTCTCTAAAATATTCATTTATGATTTTCATTATGAATATATGAAAAAAATATTCGGTGATAGAGCGAAATTGATGTACACTGACACCGATAGTTTGTTGTATGAGTTCAGAGTCCCGGATATGTATGAATATATCAAACGTAACATTCAGAAATTCGACACATCTGATTATCCCGAAGATGTCTACGGTATTCCACTCGTTAATAAGAAAAAGTTAGGACTCATGAAAGATGAATGCAACGGGAGAATCATCAGCGAGTTCATAGGCCTTCGAGCTAAATTGTATACTTTTAGAATTTATGGAGATGTAAGGGAGAAAAAACGTGCGAAAGGTGTCAAGAGTTCTGCTTTGACAACCATCACATTCGATGATTCTAAAGATTGTCTTAAATATTGTGAGGATTTTGTAACATCGCAGTATTGGATCAGAAGTAATAATCATGAAGTCCATACCATTCACCAATGAAAAACCGCCCTGAGTTGGCAAGATGACAAAAGAGTAATCTGTAGGAATCTAATTGATACTGTACCATATGGTTATTTCATTAAATAAACAGCAGATTTTTTGACACAACTGATATTATCATCTTTATTCCTTTGAATAGAATACTACATTTATGAGACTTTACAAATCATCCTTATCGATCCAACTGTTGTGAGAACTATCAAAACCTAACCACTTAACAAAAACTCTGTTTTCACGTCTTCGAAGTATTTTGTCTACAAGATAAACATCAGGATAAGTCACTCTCGTTAATTCCTCTTGATAGAATTCACCTTCGATAGGTTATTCTTCATAATCAAAGAGTTTGTATGTCACAGGATTGGGGTGCACAACGTGGCTGATCGTGAATATCTCCGTTGTCCAGTTGGGTGTGTAACCTTTCTCAAAAACTTCTTGTACTTGCTGATGCGCAACCTTATCTCCAACTTTGAACTTGATTTTTCGCGTTCGATAATCTTTCAGTTTCCTATAAACATGCCGTAAGAGATACTTTTCATGTGCAGCAGTGACATCTTTGGGTTTCATCTGAATCGTCCGGTGTTTGGTGTCGTTATAAGACTGAACAAGAGTCTTAACTATAGGAATCCACTTGTATTTTCCTTGTAAGCTGAATTGTTTCCACATTTTCTCTTTGAGTGTACGATTAAATCGCTCACAAATGGATGCTTTAAGGTTACTAAAGGGTGAGTACATTGTGATCCGGTAATCTTTCATGAGCTTCTTAAACTCACTGTTGTAGAACTCCTTGCCACGATCCACATGTAATTTTTGCGGTACACGACCTTGTTTCAGTATAGACTCCATAGCATCAGTCATATCTTTTTTATTTTTCCTTTTCGTTGGTACCGCCGACGCATATTTCGGGAAAATATCGATGATTGTTAGGAGGTATTTGTAACCTTTGTTTTCACGGCTGTAGGCAGTCATATCAACAAGATCTGCCTGCCAAGTTTCATCCAGTCCGCGCACATCAACATCTCTTCGTGGATAATTTCTTCTAGCTGGTCGATGAAATTCCTGAACTACTGCTGCTTTTTTGGTCATTCTCCAGTTACCAATTATTTCAGAATTACGCAATGCTAGATAGTGATGTATATCTTCTTGAATTTTTTCCAATTGTTCCGTGATCATTGATTGAAGACCAGCAAGAATTGACTGAATCTCACGTGAGATAGATTCTTTCAATGTTGTTAGTTGTAACGAGATTTTCTCGTTACGGGTTGAAATCCCCTTGAAAAGATATGTGAAAGCTTAACTTAGTGAAAAGAAACAGTTAGTGACATCTAGAGGCGGCTGAAGAAAGCCGCGACTAGATGAACTGAGCGACAAACCGATGAAAGACCTAAGGCATAGCGGTTATGGGTGAAACCGCGACCCTTGAAGGTCTGGAGGACGTTACTAGACTATCGCTATTTTGGAATTCGCCCAGCATGTGCTAGGGGAAAAGGGGCCGACGTACAGGCTGTCCAACTGGGCGATTCCATAGGCTATGTCAGAGTAGACTAGGGACCAACGGCCAGGTGAGAGGACTGATGCCCCCGGGATCCCGTCGGGTTGATTGGGGGGGATGGGGTAACGGAATGACCTATCGTCGCTGAGATATCCAGACTAGGGGGAGAAGGCCCTAGTAAGATTCTGAGTTAGTCCAACGCGGACGCTCGAGCGGGGAAGTCGAAAGGATTTCTCCGATATATACTGTGGTGTTGGCTTGAAAGATGGCCACGGGAATGGTGGGCGAATAGCTCAGCGCGGCCAGGTGCATAACTGATGGTAGCAAACGTAGGAAAAATCCAAGAAAAAAAAAAAACTATCATTATATTTTACTGAGAGAATTATTATTATTTCAAATGATTGATTTTTCAGTTTTATAACTATAATATTTTATTATTATTATTATCATTATTATTCTTATTATTACAGGTATATATATATATACTGTAATAACTGCAGGAGCATCCCCCAAAAATGGAAAAAGAGTTATTTCGGAACTCTTAGTGACGACTTTGTTGTTTGCGGCGTTATCCGGTTCGGCGAAACAAATGTCGTGTAGAGTACAAATGTCGAGTAGAGATAGTCCTCCTGTCGAGCCGACCATGTGCCGACATTCGAATACCCGGAGACGGTGACGTGCGATGACCGAAGCGGTAACTGGTGGCCGAGAGTGGGGGTGGTCGTGAAGTGGGTAACAGGGTTCCACTTTGGTCGGATCAGCCTCTCGGCGTCCCAGGCTCTGAGGAGTCCCGGCTGATTCGCATTTAATTCTGAAAANGTGGCCGAGAGTGGGGGTGGTCGTGAAGTGGGTAACAGTGTTCCACTTTGGTCAGATCATCCTCTCGGCTTCCCAGGCTCTGAGGAGTCCCGGCTGATTCGCATCTAATTCTGAAAACACTCCCGAGTCGAAATACTCGGGAGGCGAAAGCCTACTGAGAGAGTGAAAAACCCTCCAGGACGAGAGTAAATTCACTTTACATGGATGATTAGGCCGTGAGGCTTAATTTCCAGTCTGAAATAGTGGCTGGTGACGTTTGGCATAAGATACTCCTGGTGGACCTCGCCCACTCTACCGTGTCACACTGATGCTAGCTGGGCAACCCTTTGCCCGGCCAAAGAAGTCCTCTGAGTGGACGAGTTTGCCTCAGAGGCCGGTTTTCGTCGAACCTCCCGTGAAGGTTCGGCTGGCGCCCCACTATTGAGCGATAGAGACGGCATAAAAAGTAGTTTGGATTTTTCCTGGGTGAACAACCCGGGCAAATATCCTTACATAGTTCGTCGCTCAAATGGTTAATGATCTTCGAATGATCTATCAAACGTTTTTGTACTTCTTCTTCATCAATAGGTTTTTGTTTCATAGTGTTCAGAAAATTTTCCTGAAATGATTGTATCATTATCTGAATTTCATCCAGTCTAGCACCCATAGGCCCCGTGACATTATATATAAGACGAATTTCTTCTCTCATCATATTGCGCATTATTTTCAAAGAAACCGCATCATTCTCATCTACAGAATCAGCTAAATTACACAGTCTACGATGGTCCATATCATATTGTCCATCGGAAGTAACTTTGAAACCTTCTCCTGGAGAACCACGACTACCGGAAGTCCTCAGAGCACTTTTGGTATTACTCAATTGGCGTCCAAACACATCAACAATCATGTTTCAAATGATGAACTCTCATCCTAACAGTCTAATAAATAATCTCAGTCTCACGGAATTCTTCCATTATTGACATAATTTCATTAGTGTGATTCATATTTCCAGCCGATTGTGACGCCATAAGCAGTCGAAGTCTATCTACTAGCTCATTAGGTTCATGCCAGTACACATAGTCCATTTTTCTTGGTTTTACTGATGCAACCATATACCGAGGGAGAGCTGTTACAGTTTTCTCAGATTTTATAAGATTTGCGATTATGTTGCGATATTTCATGGTATTACTTGTTCGAAGAGCTGCCTTGGGTTTATAGTATATTCGATGGGCATTTGTACTCCGCAGAATATTGCCGTAGGTTTTTTTATCAGTTTCGGTTATAATGGTCATATTAGGCGACTTCTTGAAGATCAATTCAATGAGACCAGAACTTAATATATATTTCTCACCCTTGAGGGTCATCAAGTCCCTATTAAAAGTAACTAAAGAATCACCAATTTTCATTCCGCTTTGTAGGAAACGTACTCCGAATTCAGTATCCAAATCTCTCTTTTCACGCTCAGTATTGTATCGATCCAAATACGTTTGAAGGAGCTTTTGTGGGACAATAGGGGATTCCTGCTGAATTGATGGTGGACGATCAGTTCGGGTCATAGCTTTTATTGGGGATATCTTTTTCATAGGAGTACTTGTATGTGCCGTTTCTAAGTTTGATGAGAGATCTTCTAGAGATTTATATTGAGAAGTCTCGTCATCATCATCATCTATATCCTGCTGCATTCGAATGGGTGTACCAGCAATCCTTTTCTTTCCTAGTTATGAATCTGAAGATTTCTTCTTGACCGACTAATCCACCAATTTCTCGAGAGGAGTTATTACGGGTTTGAGTACTTCACTCATAGCTTTCTCCGTGATTTCTCTACCTATTTTTATCATTTTGTGCTTGCGGCGAATGGCATCACTCGCTTGAGTGATATTCCGCAAGTTGTTTGTTTCCTTCATGAAATTATTGCTCTGCATGTTGACATTTGTGCAATCACGCAACAACTATTCTCCGTTCTCTCAAATAGTGCGTATTTATCTTTTCATGGAGCAATCTAATCCTTTTCGCTATTGACCCTCATTGATTTCACCATCTTTGTCAATTACAATGAAATTATATTTACCTTCATTTCAACACTTCGCACACAAGTTCTTGAATTCTGTGAAGGACATATCAGTATTTACATGATCCTCATAAATATGCTTCAAATTCATTTCATCTTGATGAAATAGTATCAGTAGATTTGTATTGTCTCGCACAAGATGTTTTGGAATACGGGCATATGTTTGACAAAGGTAAAAACTATCAACATCTCTATGACGTCCGATGCAGAAAAATGCTCGCATATTCTCCTATTTTTCACATGCCACATCAGCGAAAATCATGATGGAATTTGGTAGAGCATACTCGGGTCTGATGACTTCATCATGCTCACTGCATGCAAAATATCCTAATCCTTTTATGCGTGAGAGTAAACGTTTGAGAACATAGATATTTTCGAATCTCAAACCATTGGGATGAACTAGGACAGCCAATAGGGCGTTCGTCTTCCCACAATTTGAGGGTCCACAAGTAATTGTTCGTACACTACTAGGTAATAGAGGCCTGTGACGCTTTTTCTCGCCTTTTTTCTTTTACGTCAGTTCATCAAAATTCATTATTGGAAGTTGTGCAGTCTGCTTTTCGAACTTCATGGTTGTGACCTTTTCCATATTTTACCTAGATTATTTCCTGAATTGAGGAGGGGTAAAATAAAGAGATAGATCAGATAAGGGGTTAAATTCAAGTAATAAGATGAAATAAGGGAAATGAGAGGTACAACTCGTACTCACGACTTCCTGTTGTGGTCTGGACGTCCAAGAATTCAGGTCCTTCAGCGACTCCTGTGACTGAGCCTTCGTTCCTCCTTTCAGACTCCAGGGGCACAGTATTTAGAGCCGGAATGAGCTCGGGCACCAAAATCCTCTTTACTCTAACACCACGGTCCAATATACCGACTTCGGGGTATGTTCACTTTCTATTCGAATGACTTGAGGCGCACGTGGCAGTGTCCAGGACAGCGGTTACACGAGTGACGAGTCTTTCCTTTTCCTCCGCGATTCGTGGGGGTTCGTCAGATGTCGAAGTCCTTCGGGTTTTAATAATAATTTAATGACCACAATCCAGGGATGTCTCGCTGGGGATCGTCGAGGGCGGTGGGTTGTCTAGGCCCATGTATGAGTGGTTTGTGGGGGGAGCAACGGCTCCTTCAGTGGATCCAGTAGGGCCAAAACTGTTGTCCAGTGGCGGGAGTAGAGGGGTGATGAGGGGAAAATCGAGGGAAGGGGTATCCAACGGTGGCGGGAGTTTATTATTGAGGGGGCAGTGTGTAGTTGGGTAAAGAAGTATGAAATAAAAACAAATAAAAATAAAAGAATCGCCTCGTCACAGCTGTCCCGGGGGTAGGGAATGCATAGGGTTTCCACAACTCTATGCTGGACAATTCAAACCTTTCTCTTCCGATCAATGGCTCCAGGAGAGGGGAGGCTGGAATAAACGCTCCAATACTAATAATAACACCATATTATTTATTTCTTTCTCTCTTGGTACGGGGTATCTCCCTACAATTCCCCCCTGTTAATATCACTGCGTCTCCACAACACTCCCATCCTTAAAATATAATAACAATAACGACAAAATGATCTATTAGGAAAAAAAAACAAAATGACTCAAAAAAGAAAAAAAAATGCTATTCACAAGCCCGCTGGGCACGAAAGAAAATAAACTACTCTAATAATTTTCGGAAGAGCGGGGGGGGGTGACTTAGGGCAAGGTATTCCAGGTGGTGAGATAATGATTTGTCGGGGAATCCGGTCTAGGGGAGATTGCGGCAGGTGGGACAGGAAAGGACGTTGACCTGCCATTTGCCGCAGAAGAAGCAGCGTCGGGTTTTAATGGGGCAATCTTTGGCTTGATGCACACCGTTGCATTTTCTGCACCCGGTGTGCAACAAGGGGGAATCGAGGGGAATTGGGCTGGTACGAGGGTAACCAGGGGATCTACGGACGTTTCTAGAGATTATGGGGACGTGGATGGACATGAGGGAAGGTGGTCGAGGGAGGCACTTGCTTCATAAGAGGGGGAGGCTTCGGATCTTTGGGTGCTTTGGGG
>NW_021681244.1:2826-5504 GCF_001412515.2 Diachasma alloeum | reverse complement strand
GGGGGGGGGTTAGGGGGTGTGGTAGGGGAGGGTTTGGAATTCGTAAGGACGGGGACTCTGGAGACACGGATGGAAGCGAGGGCAATTGAGGAGGGTCTGCTGGTCGAATGGCTTTTGGGGAAATGAGGGATTGGTGGAGAGGGAATTTGAGGGGGCTTAAGGGCCTGGGCTACGATTCTGAGGGTCTGAGGAGTGAGGGGAGGGCCTTTAGGCGAGGGTGATTGGGACAGCTCCGTGGTCCACTGTAGAAAGGGGGTAAGTAGCGGGGGAATGAACCTCCCGGTATGGGGATCTTTAAGGGGCTTGAAATGGGATAATGGGGCGGGGGGTCTGAGGGCTCTAAGGGCGGTGTCGAGGGTTTGGGGAGTTATTGGGGGATAATTGAGGGGAGTATCAGTTGGGAATCGAGGGGGGGACTCCATGAGGAGGTCAAGGGGGGGGGGTGGACCAGGGATTTCGGGGGCGTAATCTGGTGGCGACGGGGCCAAGGTCTCGAGGGTCTGTGAGGGGGGCAGTAGGACGTCTGCGGGGTCTACCGCGTCCTCTGGCGATGTGTCTCGTGGGCTGGGAGTCCCCTGGGGTGGCGGCGTGGCCTGATACTCGCTGAGCCTCTCTGGAAGGGTTCTCATGGGGAACTGCTTCTCCCACTCGATCTCCTTCCATCCTCTTATCAGTATCGTCTGCATCTCCATGTATTGGGCTGACCGTGGTAGGTTTGGGGGGAGCATCTCTTTCATCGGGACTCGATAGGGTCCTCTCCCGATCTGACTTTTCCTCACACTCGCCATCGTCTCCAGAACCTAGGGGTGATCGAGGGTAAAAGGGTCTAAGGTCGGCTATGTGAACTTTGTTAATGGGATTTCCAAGGGGCTCTTCAAGGTCATAGATTACCGGCGAGGTGACGTTAACTATCAGATAAGGTCCATCGAATTTAGGGGCTAATTTCGCGGTTAAATGGAGGGCTGCTTGTGAGAGGGGGCGGTACTTTTTGAGAACTAATTCTCCCACCGAGAAAACTTTCATTGACGGGTTCTTGTCATAGTTTTCAGCTTGACGAGCGAAAGCTTCGCCCATTACTTTTCGTGCCAGATCATACATATGGGTCATTCTCTCCAAACGGGATTTCCAGGGTCCAGCGGGGGGGTTTCAGTGGATGGTCCACCACTCGAGGGGGGGCGAGGGCGCTAGGGGGTGAGGGTACATGTCCCATGTTGAGGAAGGCGGGGGAGACTCCTAGGGAGGAATGAAGGGAAGTGTTGAGGGCAAACGCGAGTTCAGGGAGGTGTAGATCCCAATCACGGTGGTTTTCACCAGCGTAAATGGCGATCATGGGTTTAAGGTCGCGATTTCTTCTCTCCACGGGATTCGATTGGGGGTGATATGTAGGGGTGGTCAGGTGGGAGATTTTTAATTGGGCCAGAAGTTTGGTGAGATACTTCCCAATGAACTCTGTACCGTTATCACTGAGGAAATATTGGGGTTTCTCCCAGCGCAGGATCACTAATTCGTAGAGCGCCTTCCAAATATTTTTGGCAGTAGCTTTCCAAAGGGGTTTGAGTTTTACATACCGAGTAAAAGCATCTTCCAAAACTAACAAATACCGGTTCTGTTTACCACTGGAGGGGAAGGGGCCCATGATGTCACCAGCTACGGTGGACCAGGGTTCAATTAGTACTCGTTCCCGCATTAATCCTCGAGGGGAAGTTTGGACAGCTTTATATTTTTGACACTGAGGGCAAGAACGGACAAATTTAGCCACGTCTCGGTAGATTCCAGGCCAATAGAAATAAAGGGAGACTCGATGGTAGGTTTTGTCTATTCCTCCATGAGCGGCGTAAGGGCTGTCGTGGGCGTCGGCGATGACTGGGCGTCGGAGTCCCGGGGATAGAACGGTCTTCCAGCGGTTGAGGTCAGGGAGAGTAGGGTCAATTTGGGGGCAGGGTCAAAGGTGGTAAAGGGTGTCGTCTTCTACAGTCCAATCAGGGTATTTCGATGGGTTGAGGGTCACGTCCAGCTTCTTTTTCTAATACCATCGGTCGGGGGATGACTTGATAATTTCGAGGGCAGCGAAGGTAGTAGGGCAGACACGAGAAAGGGCGTCGGGGACAATGTGGAGGGATCCTTTCCAGTGTATGATGACAGGGTCGTAGGACTGGAGTTCGAGGGCCCATCGAGCGACGCGACCAGCGGGATTTTTGAAGTTTAAAAGCCACTTCAAACTGGCGTGGTCTGTAATGACTCCATACTGACTTCCTTCAATTGTAATGATTTTTCTTTAGCCTCAACAAATACTCAATAAACCCTAACCCAGAAGTCTCGATTATCCAAACACGGCCAACTCATTACCTTCGTTCTCGTAATCCGACAAGTCTGAAACGCCAAAAACCCTAACGCTAAAACTGGACTCCGGGAACAATCAGCAGCTCATCCGATTCTTACTTCGTGTATTTAGGGCGCCAGCCGATTTTTAGCAACGCGGAATCTACAAACCGTAACCGGAACCGTATTTTCTTAAAAACTAAATACTGATTGTCCCCGAAAATCCAATAATGACAAGAAACATATCGCAAACCATACGCAGAAATGTGGATTACGAGGGTACGGGATTTACTCGGCTGCTCAGTGTGCGGGTCGTGGAGAGAGGGGTGGATTCGTGGACGAGAACATCAATTAACAAA
>NW_021681244.1:0-2131 GCF_001412515.2 Diachasma alloeum | reverse complement strand
ATCGACTCGTACCTCACTCTTAGTCGTCCGGGTGGATACTGTAATGGCGACTATCGCGTGTGTCCGCTCGGGCCTGTTGCATAGTGATGGGGAGTCTGGGGGAGACTAGCCCCGTACGGTGCTGACTCGAGTGCCGGAGACGTGAACTATCGATTCCCGGGGTAATTGTGCGCGAAGTATTTAAAGATTTAAATTTAAATTCTCCTATGATTGATTTTAATTATTTTAATTGAACAAAACTGTAATTACTTGAACTCAACGTGCAACTGAGATGGCGGAGCGGGTCTTCACTCCGTCTACGACCGGAATAAGGTAGCTTATCTACAGAGGGCACTCTCCGGAGAGAAATTAGGACTTTACCAACGAAAACTCAAACGCAAACTTGACTAAACTAAAAGCCCAATGGCGATCCGTTTCGACGACTGGGCAATCGTCTCCACGGCCTTCCAACTGAAAGCCCTAGAGCAAAAAATTCTAATTAACTCCAATTAATCAGTTTGTGAAAATCAAATACCCAATTTATTTAAAATTATAATATTTTTATATTTTAATTTATCTATTTATTTAAAAAATAACTATTTTATAAATTTTATTAATAATAAAACCTAAACTACAATAAATTTATTAAAATTTTATAATTGAAATATTAAAAACAATTAATTAACCCAATTAATCAATAAATTTTATGAAAATCAAATACCCAAATTGTTTAAAATTATAATATCTTTATATTTTAATTTATCTATTTATTTAAAAAAACAACTATTTCATAAATTTTATTAATAATATTCAACTACAATAAATTTATCAAAATTTTATAATTGAATATCAAAAAATTCTGATTAACCCCAATTAATCAGTTTGTAAAAATCAGATACCCAATTTATTTAAAATTATAATATTTTTATATTTTAACTTATCTATTTATTTAAAAAAGAACTATTTTATAAATTTTATTAATAATAAAATCTAAACTACAATGAATTAATTAAAATTTTTATAATTAAAATATTAAAAATAATTAATTAACCCAATTAATCAATAAATTTTATGAAAATCAAATACCCAATTTATTTAAAATTATAATATTTTTATATTTTAATTTATCTATTTATTTAAAAAAATAAATATTTTGCAAATTTTATTAATAATATTCTAAAACCTAAACTACAATAAATTTATTAAAATTTTATAATTAAAATATTAAAAACAGATAATTAACCCAATTAATCAGTTTGTAAAAATCAAACACCCAATTTATTTAAAATATGATATTTTTATATTTTAATTTATCTATTTATTTAAAAAATAACTATTTTATAAATTTTATTAATAATAAAACCTAAACTACAATAAATTTATTTACATTTTTACAATTAAAATATCAAAAAATATTAATATTAATTTAACAATTAAAATTTTTTAAACCGAACGAAAATTCAAATTATTATTACTTTAATATTTAAATAAATTTAAAATGAAGTAGGAAGTAGTTTATTGTAGTTTAGGTTTTAGAATATTATTAATAAAATTTATAAAATAGTTATTTTTTTAAATAAATAGATAAATTAAAATATAAAAATATTATAATTTTAAATAAATTGGGTATTTGATTTTCATTAAATTTATTGATTAATTGGGTTAATTAATTGTTTTTAATATTTTAATTATAAAATTTTAATAGATTTATTGTAGTTTAGGTTTTAGAATATTATTAATAAAATTTACAAAATAGTTATTTTTTTAAATAAATAGATAAATTAAAATATAAAAATATCGTAGTTTTAAATAAATTGGGTATTTGACTTTTACAAACTGTACAATACATTTATTGTAGTTTAGGTTTTATTATTGATAAAATTTATAAAATAGTTATTTTTAAAAATAAATAAATAAATTAAAATATAAAAATATTATAATTTTAAATAAATTGGGTATTTGATTTTCATAAGGGAGTACCTCCCTTGAGCGAGAGTGTTATCCTAACACTCTCGCTCAAGGGAGCGCAAGCATTTCAACTCGACCTATGTACTCACTCTATCGACAAACCAANGGGAGTACCTCCCTTGAGCGAGAGTGTTATCCTAACACTCTCGCTCAAGGGAGCGCAAGCATTTCAACTCGACCTATG
>NW_021681243.1:134285-140946 GCF_001412515.2 Diachasma alloeum | reverse complement strand
GATAATTTTGAAGCACCAGGGGTATTTGTCGGATTATTTTTCACGTACGGATTTTGGTCAGGAGTGTCGTTTACGCAACCTCAAAATGACATCCGAGAACAATTGAATGGTATTTCCCTCAAACTTCCCTGCAAACAAACGATCGTCTCAAGTTTTTCAGGAAAATGCCTCGCGCAAGCGCCCGGGATTTTTAAACCTGCAAAAATTGACACTTTTGTTTGTTTACAACGAAGTTATCGGGAAATACCCGACAATTTTGAAGCATTCGGGGTATTACTACTGAATAAAAATTGAAAGCCAACGATAGCTTGGTCGGTAGGGCGAGCGATATCTAATTGGATGATTCGGGTTCGAAACCCAATGGGTACCGATCGGGTTTCGAACTCCGAGAAATCAAACGTTGTCCGCATTTCTTTGGAAAATGACCTTGGGATGTACACAAACATTGGATAATGGATACAAAAAATGGGAGCGCAATGAAATCAAAGATTCCGAGTGGGAGTGAGAATAAACACCCGATTTCTCGGAATTCAGTTTCCGTACGAGCCATAGAGTTGCCTCAATAACAACCGTGTGATTAGTCCTCATCACACACTTGAGTGTTGAATATCTCACACGGTTCATNGTACACAAACATTGGATAATGGATACAAAAAATGGGAGCGCAATGAAATCAAAGATTCCGAGTGGGAGTGAGAATAAACACCCGATTTCTCGGAATTCAGTTTCCGTACGAGCCATAGAGTTGCCTCAATAACAACCGTGTGATTAGTCCTCATCACACACTTGAGTGTTGAATATCTCACACGGTTCATTACAGTATCGTTAACAGAAATTCTCCGACGGTTATTCTCCTGTATTTATTCTCCATCAACTTTAATCTCAGGTAAGTGATGATATAAAATATTTCAGTAGTGAAGTTGTAAACTCAATCGATCGTTATTATTATTTTTTCCCCTTTTTTTGAATGATCAGAACTGTTCTTCATTCCTATTCCACAAGATGCCACATACCGAAAGATGTGCAAATCTGATGCGAGTTCCTGGGGAGAAAGGTCACAATGGAAAAGACCTGCATTCAATCTCAGAAAGACTACGACAGACATTTCTATTCTTGCCAGAAAATGCAAAACTATGTAGCTCCTGTAGGAAAAGAGCGTTGACTTACATTCCTGGATCACTACCCTCTGAATCTTCATCTAATCGGGAAGTCTCTTCATCGTCATCAAATTTTCCAGCCGATCGTTCGTCCAGTGCCACACCATTTCTAGTAGACATTTCTATGAGCAATATCGCAGGGAGTTCTTTGAGATCAGGTAATTCCTTCCATTCAATTGATCCTGATGGAGATGTGATTTTCAACGAAGCTTCAGAGGAGTACGATGCTCCAACAGCAGATGATGATTCAGAGACAAAGCACCGCAGGAACATTCCAGTAAATTTTCGTTCTCCACGAGAATTGGATTTGGAAGAAATGTTGGATGGACTCAAGCAAAAATTCAATACGATGATAGAATATTCTGAACGTATTCAACTCTTGACTATTGCTCCACCTTCATGGAGTGAGCGAAAGGTGAGCCGTGAATTTGGTACGACAAGGTACATGGCTATGAGACCAAAACAACTGCGAGAACAGAGAGGAATATGTGCTTCAACAGTTGCGAAGGCTGGGAAATCATTGCCCAAAGAGACAGTTGAAAAGGTCCGGAGTTTTTATGAGAGTAATAGTCGGATGATACCAGGGATGAAGGATCAAGTGTCAGTCAGAATCAACGACGTGAAGATAATAAAGCAGAAGCGGATGGTCCTCAAGAACTTGAATGATCTTCATGAGAAATATAAAATTGCTCATCCACAGTCTCCTGTGGGATTCAGCAAGTTTGCAGAATTGAGGCCGAAACACTGTGTATTGGCAAGAGCGAGTGGTACGCACGTGATATGTGTCTGTAACTATCATCAAAATTGTAAGCTAATGTTGGAAGCAATCACCATTTCTACTCTCACTACGAACTCATCATGTCCCCTTACCGACTATAAAGACTGTCTTGCAAGACTCATGTATCCTCCAATGCCTGAATGCCACTTAGATGAGTGTAAAAACTGTCCTGGAGTTGAAGGATTATCGCTCGAGCTGAAGGAACTCCTCCACGATGCTGTGATTGAAACTGTAGAATTCAGGACTTGGCAATCTGTGGATAGAACAATATTACAGACCTGGAGACTTCCAGTGTATGAATTTGTTGATGTACTTTGTGAGAGATTGAAAGTATTGAAATCTCATCATTTTATTGCCATACAACAAAACACTTTCGTGAACGAACGAAAGGGGAATTTAATTGAGGGTGGAATTCTAGTGCCGGCCGATTTTTCGGAGAATTATTCTTTCGTAGCTCAAGACGCTGCTCAATCTTTCCATTACAACAATGATCAATGCACTGTCCATCCTGTGGTGTATTATTATCGCCACGGCAATGATATTCGACATAGAAGTCGAGTCCTCTTATCTGACAGTCTCGTTCACGATACTACTGCAGTTCATTTAATGCAACAGATTCTGATACGACACAAAACAAATCTGTGCTGTCGTAAACAAATTGATCTATGTTACAGATGGTGTTGGACAGCACTATAAGAATCGAAATAACATGGCTAATCTTTTGTTGCATAAAAATGATTTTGAAGTTGAAGCAGAGGCGCACTATCATGCGACCGCGCATGAAAAAACGGCATGCGATGGCGTAGGCGCAGTCTTGAAGAGGGAAGCAAGACGAAGAAGTCTGCAAATTACTAATGGTGAACCTATTCTCACTCCAGATGGTCTGTTCCAGTGGGCAAAGAATAATTTCAAGGATCTCGATGTGTTTTTCTACACTAAACAGGAACACGAGGATATGAAAGAACGGTTGAAAACAAGATTCGACAGTGCAAAGCGATTCCAGCGATACAAAAAAATCACAGCTTCATTCCTATGAGAGAAAAGGAATTATTGATTAAGAGATATTCTTCTGCGACTACGGGAGAAGTTTTTCCAAAGGCGAAGAAATGAAATGGACGACATACATTAAGATAGCCATTGTGATTCAGAAAAGTTCGATTTCAAATTGCTTTTTCTCTATAATTTAATGTTTATTTTTCAAATTACAAACGTAAAACAGACATATACCCCATGTTGATCTAAAAACTCATCAAATATTTGGTACTTTGCGAATTCTCATTGTCGTTTACGTAAGTAGAGCCGTTTTCTATAAAAAACATTTTTTATCCATCACTACTTATGCATCTCATCTTCAAATTATGCCGAAAAATTACACGCCCTTTCATGCACACAGAAAATGTCATGCGGGATTCCCACATAAGCCGAAGTCACTCTCTTGTGTGCAAATCATGCATAAATAGTGCGTGAATCATGCATAGTTATGCGAATTATCCGCATAACTATGCATGAAATACCCAATTTTTATGCGGATTATCTGCACATCTATGCGTACTTTCCGCACAGATTTGGCACGATTTACACATAAAGGCGAAATTTTGATGAGAAAACGTCTATGTTTTCGTTATGAGGAGTCGTTTTGTGAAATGGAGCTAACAGGTCTAGATTTTTCTAGAAAATTCAAGGGACTTCAGGGAGTTTCTAGAAATTTTGAGAGAATTCAAGGAGTTTCTAGAAAATTCTAAAATGTTCAAGAAATTTTTAGAAAATTCAAGACAATGCATGGAGTTTCTAGAAATTTTGAGAGAATTCAAGGAGTTTCTAGAAAATTCTAAAATGTTCAAGAAATTTTTAGAAAATTCAAGACAATGCATGGAGTTTCTAGAAATTTCGAGGGAATTGAAGAAGTTTTGAGAAGTTTCGAGGGAATCAAGAAATTTCTAGAAAATTCGACGAAATTCAAAGAGTTTCTAGAAATTCCGTTGGAATTCTAGGAGTTTCTAAAAATTCCGACGGAATTGAGAAGCTTCTACAAATTTCGAGGAAATTCAGGGATTCTTAGAAAATTTTAGGGAATGCAAGGAGTTTTTAATAATTTCGAGAAAATTTAAGGAGTTTCTAGAAAATTCAAGGAAATGCAAGAAGATTCTAGAAATTTCGAGAAAAATCAGGGAGTTTCTGGAAATTTTAAGTGAATTCAAGGAGTTTCTAGAAACTCTGAAGTAATTCCCGGAATTGCTAAAAAATTGAACAAAATTCTTAGGTGTTCTGGAAATTTGAATAAAATTTAAGTTTTCCAAAATAATCGAGGAATTTCTAAAGTTTTAAACAACATTCAGAAAAAAATTTTTTAAGGGGAGACCGCGGTGAAATTTGAAAGTCTCGACTCGGCCTCAACAGCCATTGGATGACTTTTGATATATAACGGGATATATAAAAAAGTGAGAAAAATTTCCGACTCGAACCGTTTTGCCCCGTATATCTACCAAAAACGTCATTTTTCACGTTTTTAGCTTAAAAAGGCTCCTTGGACCACAGTTTTCCTCCAATTACAACTTTTTTTTTTTAATGTTCGTTATACTCCACCGAAAAAACCCAAGTATCCGTTTTACTTTATATTTATTAGATGATGAGAAAATGTTTTTTTTACTTTTTATTTTTTTTCCTCTTTTTAGCAAATGCTAAAATTTGTTGTTTTTCCCCCATTTTTTTTGTTATAATATTTCGATTACGTATGATTACAACGTGGAATAACGAAAAATAGCTAGTTTTAGCATTTGCTAAAAAAAAAGAAAAAAAAACAGAAACTAAAAAATTCATTTTCTCATTATCTGATAAATAGAAAGCAAAACGGACACTTGGGTTTGTTCGTTGGAGTATAGCAAACATTAAAAAAAAAAAGTTGAAATCGGATAAAAACTGCTGTACAAGGGGCATTTTAAGCTAAAAACGTGAAAAACGACGTTTTTGATGGATATACGAAGAAAATGAATTCTTACTTTTTCAAGTTTCAGCAATGTTCTCATTTAAACCATTAAAATGCAACCTGAGAAATAACTCTCATACCACTCAGGAGAAAAAAATTAGCGAAAAAATCCCCGTAATTGAATTTTTTGACCTTGCGTTTTCATGTGGAACTGCATCAATAGAATATTTTCTATTTAACAATTCAAAAGAACTGTCTAGCAAATTTGCGAGGATTTTCTACTAAATTTTTTCTTGCGTACTTATTTTCTTCCACTTATTTACCTTTTATAGGGGAGGCTGAGACAAACTGAAACCTTAGCTACCCACAGCGTGATGAAGAGTCGAAACTAATACAACAAACAGCGCTCTTTCACTTTCCTCTACTGTTCTATTTTGTCCCATTATCCCCTTAAATTATTGATTTAGAATTTAAAATTTTTTCTTGCTTTCTCTATGAAATTCCGAATTGTTAAAGTCGCAATTCGTTAAAGTTTCGGTGAGTACTGGCTTTTTTTTCTGCGGAACTCTTATGGGCGGAACATGCATAAATAGTGCAGATAATCTGCAATTGGTTACTAGCAGATTTCATGCATACTTTATGCATATTTCATGCATAACTATGCAGACTTTACACATAGTGGGAGGTTCGCGGAGCTTATGTGTAAAACCTGCATAAGATTGCAGATAATCTGCAAAACGTTTTCTGTGTGTGAGGCATTCATTATTTTTCAGGAACAAATTTCGGAAAATCTAATTTTTCATGAGAAAAAAAAATTTCTCTCATCTCAATATAGTTATCCCATTTTGAAATACCCGGAAAAAGTTGAGTAATCATATT
The DNA here is from genome assembly GCF_001412515.2 of Diachasma alloeum. NCBI lineage: Eukaryota > Metazoa > Arthropoda > Insecta > Hymenoptera > Braconidae > Diachasma > Diachasma alloeum. The sequence goes on along the minus strand of NW_021681243.1, from coordinate 135,209 downwards.
ATCCATTGAAGAAAAAAAAAATTATTCGATTGGCCCCTGCATAACAGAAGGATTTAAATAACAAAAAACTTAAAAATGACTCATTATTCTTCCTCGTGGTACTGTCGTATTTTTATTCCTAACCCTGGGATGCAAGCAGCCACTTAAGTTAGGTGGCTGTTAGGTGGCTGTTAGGTGGCTACTTGTTTTGGTGTAAAAAACGGTAAGTGATACCTGAAACGATTATGGATGTAAATCTATGAATTATTAAGGAATTTTAGTAGCTTTAATGACATTAATCTCCATTAATTAAGGAAAATAACAGTTTGCGTATTGAAAGGGAAAATAAATCAGTAGGGGGAACGCCGCCGGATGGCGGCAGTGTCGACTTCTCGCCCAGGCCGATAAAGTCGGCAGCAGTGGCGGGAGAAAATTGATTATCCAATAGGTTCATATTGGCATTTTTTTAAATTAGTTTAATTCTGTACTGACCCAATTGCCCTACGTGAACAATGTTATCGCAAATAGATATGTAGGAGGAGAATGCTGCGGGTCAAATAGGGGCGAAGAGGGGTATCAAATAATTAGATAAATAAAATAATGGAATCTAAAAATTTTGAACTTTGTGAGAAGTGGGGTGAAGGGTATGTATACGGAGGGTTGAGATTTTCACCCGTTGATGGGGGGGGGGGGTAAAATTTATATGAACATTATATATATTTTAAATTATGTTGAAAAAACAATTGAAAATAATGTTCTAAATAACTACCTGCTTATGCATTCATTTTCGAATTAAAAAAATAATTAATTCAATAAGTAAATTAATTTATTCACACGCTCGGTTTTGTTATTTGTGAAAAATACACGCAATATATCCAGAGGAATGAAAATTGAAGGGAGGTGAGGGGGAGGGGTTTGAGATTACATTTTTATGAATTTTATCTC
>NW_021681243.1:133167-133375 GCF_001412515.2 Diachasma alloeum | reverse complement strand
GGCGATAAGGGTAAATTTCATAACAATGTAGTCTCAAACCCCTCACCCCCCTAAATTTTCATCTCTCCGGATATATGCGGGTGTTTTCAACCCCCCGGAGAAACCGCATAGTCATGTATTTTCTCCGAAATTCCTATTTTAATTTATAAAAAATCAGCGCATGTTTCCAGAGAGGTAAATTTCATAACAATGTAGTCTCAAACCCCTC
>NW_021681243.1:124358-133072 GCF_001412515.2 Diachasma alloeum | reverse complement strand
ATATATGCGGGTGTCTTCAACCCCCCGGAGAAACCGCATACTCATGTATTTACCCCGAAATTCATTTTTGTTTAATTTATAAAAAATCTGCGCATGTTTCCGGAGGCGATAAATTTTATAAAAATATAATCTCAAACCCCTCCCCCTCACCCCCCTAAATTTTCATCCCTCCGGATATATGCGGGTATCTTCAACCCCCCGGAGAGACCGCATACTCATGTATATTCCCCGAAATTCATTTTTTTTTTAATTTATGAAAAATCGGCGCATGTTTCCGGAGGCGATAAATTTTATAAAAATATAATCTCAAACCCCTCCCCCTCACCCCCCTAAATTTTCATCCCTCCGGATATATGCGGGTATCTTCAACCCCCCGGAGAGACCGCATACTCATGTATATTCCCCGAAATTCATTTTTTTTTTAATTTATGAAAAATCGGCGCATGTTTCCGGAGGCGATAAATTTTATAAAAATATAATCTCAAACCCCTCCCCCTCACCCCCCTAAATTTTCATCCCTCCGGATATATGCGGGTGTCTTCAACCCCCCGGAGAAACCGCATACTCATGTATTTTCCCCGAAATTCATTTTTTTTTAATTTATAAAAAATCTGCGCATGTTTCCGGGGGCGATAAATTTTATAAAAATATAATCTCAAACCCCTCCCCCTCACCCCCCTAAATTTTCATCCCTCCGGATATATGCGGGTGTCTTCAACCCCCCGGAGAAACCGCATACTCATGTATTTTCCCCGAAATTCATTTTTTTTTAATTTATAAAAAATCTGCGCATGTTTCCGGGGGCGATAAATTTTATAAAAATATAATCTCAAACCCCTCCCCCTCACCCCCCTAAATTTTCATCCCTCCGGATATATGCGGGTGTCTTCAACCCCCCGGAGAAACCGCATACTCATGTATTTTCCCCGAAATTCATTTTTTTTTAATTTATAAAAAATCTGCGCATGTTTCCGGGGGCGATAAATTTTATAAAAATATAATCTCAAACCCCTCCCCCTCACCCCCCTAAATTTTCATCCCTCCGGATATATGCGGGTGTTTTCAACCCCCCGGAGAAACCGCATAATCATGTATTTTCCCCGAAATTAATGTTTTTTAATTTATAAAAAATCAGCGCATGTTTCCGGAGAGGTAAAATTCATAAAAATGTAATCTCAGACCCCTCCCCCTCACCTCCCTTCAATTTTCATTCCTCTGGATATATTGCGTCTATTTTTCACAGATAACAAAACCGAGCGTGTGAATAAATTAATTTACTTATTGAATTAATTAATTTTTTAATTCGAAAATCAATGCATAAGCAGATAGTTGTTTAGAACATTATTTTCAATTGTTTTTTCAACATAATTTAAAATATATATAATGTTCATATAAATTCTGCCCCCCCCCCCATCAACGAGTGAAAATCTCAACCCTCCGTATACATACCCTTCCCCCCACTTCTCACAAAGTTCAAAATTTTCAGATTCCATTATTTTATTTATCTAATTATTTGATGCCCCTCTTCGCCCCTATTTGACCCGCAGCATTCTCCTCCTACATATCTATTTGCGATAACATTGTTCACGTAGGGCAATTGGGTCAGTACAGAATTAAACTAATTAAAAAAAATGCCAATATGAACCTATTGGATAATCAATTTTCTCCCGCCACTGCTGCCGACTTTATCGGCCTGGGCGAGAAGTCGACACTGCCGCCATCCGGCGGCGTTCCCCCTACTGATTTATTTTCCCTTTCAATACGCAAACTGTTATTTTCCTTAATTAATGGAGATTAATGTCATTAAAGCTACTAAAATTCCTTAATAATTCATAGATTTACATCCATAATCGTTTCAGGTATCACTTACCCTTTTTTACACCAAAACAAGTAGCCACCTAACAGCCACCTAGGGAAAGTATATAAAAAAACGAAAAAAATCTTTTTTTATTCATCAAAATCGACCAATTTGTTCGCAAGATATGATTCTTCAAAAATTTGAGATTTTGTTATTTTTCCTGGCCAAACAATTAATGTTAAAGGAGCGAAAATTTAGAGAAAGTATATACTCATGTAGTATTCGACTGGGAGCATGCTAATTCAAGATTCTGAGTACCAAAAAATTCCAGGGTGGCTGAGTTGACAAGGAGTGTCCCCTATACACCTAGAGTTGACTCTCGATTAACTATGCACATACGAAAACATTTAATAAAAAAACCGAGCAAATTCGCAGAGGAATTCTATTGAACTTCTATTGGAAATTCTATTAGTTTTTTGCCGTTTCTTTTGAAAATATTTTGTAGAAAAAAATCAATAGAAAATTGGTTTTTCTATTCAACTTTTTCCATTGGGACTTTTCCTATAGAAATTTCTTGAGATAAAATTTCTAAGTTTTTTCATCATACCATGTTTATTCTTTTCTTATTTAAAAAACAAGTAAAAAAAAACATTAAAAATGTATTTCGAGAAAATAAACCGAGAGAACCGAGAGTACTTTTTTAAATTTCGGGATGACTCTAGGCTTTCTTTAGGGTTTTGGAGGAAAACCGAGAGTTCTTTTTCAACTTTAGGGATGTTCTAATGTAAGATGTAAGAATGTTTTTCAACTTTTTTCCCTCCCTATTTATCGCTCACTTAAAATCACTATTTGACGCCAACTTCGCCTGATCTACCGTTTCCGTAAAGGAACTCTCCGGCCTTACTTATAAGAGGCCCCAATAACATGGGCAAAAAGGCACCGCCTTTCTGATTGATGATTTTTTTCATGCTGGAAAAACTTGTGATTTTTATCAGCCAACTTCCTCAAAAGTTTTTTATGTTTGCACAATTTTGCCTTTTCGCAAGTTTTCAAAGAAATATTTCCATGCAGCAAATTCAGAGCGCACTCACAAATGCAGCGAATCAAATTTATTAGCGTGTTGTATTATTGCTCGTCATAACCGAGGAGGAGCGTGAATGAGCGCGTGTAATAAGACAGTATTCTTTTCTCCGAGCGACTTGCGAACAGAGCCGCTTCCAGAGCGACTTGTCTTTGCCATTACACACGAACGACTGGTACACTCCGCAATGAGCCTCCTCCTTTTATATTGTAAGCCTTCCGTAGAATATAGACATAGTGATAGTGGTCGCTAGGGAATACATTGGTATGAAATCTGCAGTTTTCAGGAGTCGACTGTTTTAAATCAAGCAACAAATATCCATGAGCCTCCGATGTGGCGCCAAAATAGGCCTCCTGTAGAAATTTTGGGTCCTCTGGGTATATATGACGAGCCAAATGTGCTATTTTTGCACGATCTCGAGGATTTTTGAATACGACAATATAATTTGTATTCAATGGAATAAATTTTGGAATATAGACATAACACTGAGATCTTTGTGATGACTGCCTTTTGTGAGTAAGTCAACTATTGCACCATTCGATGATTCACGCATCAAGTCGTCCACAACAACCACTTTTGGTTTATTATCATCAAAATCTCCGGATCTTGGTACACCCTCTCGAAATTCGACAAAATTTTTGTCATAATTCGAATATCCATTCTGCCACTCAGCATAATAAAAAATCACTTTTTCAATCGGTGTATCACACATTTCATTAATTTCTTTCAAAAATGTTCTAACAAAAAATGTTTTCGCACAACCTGTGGATCCACAAATCATGGCAGTGAAGGGATGTTTCCACCTTGTATCCATGTTGCTGTCTGATTAAGAGGGCACGAGGGTAAAAAAAAGCTATCGAAATGCGGGGAAATCTGAGCTCATCCATAAATTTTCGTCGTTTGGTGAATTCCGGGGCTCAAAAGTGGTCACCACCAAATCCTTAGCACCACGAAAGTGTTATGGAACAAGTTGAGGGTGGTGTGAGAACGATAAATATTTTTAATAAAAAAAAATGATTGAAAATACGAGGTGGTTGACAGGTCTGGTCGTCGCCATGATACTTGGATCCCCCTCCCTGGACCGCAAGGTACTTCCAAGATGGCGGCGCTCACAGCTGTCAGCGACCACGTACTTTTAAACATTAAAAAAAAAATATTTATCCTTCTCAGACCACCCTCAACTTGTTCCATAACATTTTCGAAGTACTAAGGATTTGGTGCTGATGATTTTTGAGCTTAGGAATTCACCAAATGAAGAGAATTTGTGGAGCTTAGATTTGCCCGCATTTCGGTAGTTTTTTTCACTCTCGTGCCCTCTTAAAGATTGTAAAAAACTCATTCACTTGTATAAGATATTCAAAAAGCAGTATGCATTTCAAAACGGCAGGGGGTGTCGTAAGGCCCCAAGCGTTTGACCTGCTAAGGGAGGCTATTACCTCATTGGTCAAGGACAATGCGTGTACAGGTAACATACTGGAGATATACAGTTGCCCCCCTGTGGCCAATAGTAGGACACTGACTTTTTCAAATATAGGCTGATTTTTTTCTCACTTAGCCACAGTTTCTTAAAAGTTGTTCAGAATGACGGACCCAAACGATTTACCAGGACCTAGTGGTACTTCTAGAGGAAATACCCTACCTCTGGAGTACGATTTCGATTGGATCGATCATTTTAATTTTGACTTATTGAGTGATTTTGAAATTGAAGATAATTTTGATGTGGATTTATTCGAGAGTTTTAACCCCGAGTTCTTTGATATTCAATATGGTGGTGGTAAAAATATGATCAATGTTCCTGAGATGCTCAAAGCCATTGAAGACTTCAATCTAGATTTACTAGATCAACACAATGAATATTTTTTTCTAAAAAATATTTTTACCATTGCAAATAAATTCAATTTTAGATGCTCAATTTGATCGAAATGAAGAGGTAGAGGGCCCACCGTCAGCTATGAGAACAATACGAAGGTCACGCCAGAGGCTCCCTCGTTTCAAACTCGACACACATGTGATGGAGTTTAGAATTAACCCTGTGCCTGAAGGTCGCAATTCGACCGAGTGAGTGGAAGAAACTTTTCGAGATGTCTACAATAATATCATAGAAGCCGGTGGCTGCGAAATAAATCGAATATGCATCACATTCAGTTTTGCAAATATGCAAAGAGACAACGCATGGATAAGCCCACGTGCGATTAATGGATACGAGTTTCAAGATTTGTGGAATCTTGTGAGCTCTATTGCACAGAGCGCCAATAGTTTCGACTGTGCTGACAGATTTGGGATAAAACTCCATGTGGCTGAAGCCTCTGCAGGTCAAGGAGACTTTCTTGGAAACGGAATGAAAAGAGGTTTGAGTAAAAAATGTGTTCTTCAAATTTCAAATGAAGATGGCTTGTGTTTGGCCCGATCACTTGTTGTGGCCAGAGTACACGCCAAGAAATTGAAGGCCAGAGCTGACAAGGGCGAAATACACGAGATTTGGCAGTCACTTCGACAATCCAAGGGTAAAATGCAACGTAAGGAGGCCAATCGTCTGACCCGGGCGGCTGGAGTCATTGTTCCTGACAATGGTTGAGGTTTAGAGGAAATTGCCCAATATCAACGATACTTGGCGCAAGAAGGATGTATCATCAAGGTCTATTCTTTCAAAAGAAATGGAAAAGATTATCCTGTACTCTACGATGACGCACCTGAACTGACGAGCAGAAATATACCTGCCCAATATACTTTGCTCATTGTGTAGTATCCGGAAGGCAGACACTACGAGCCGATTCAAAATTGACCTTCATTCTTTGGCACTGCATATTATTGTGAACATTGCAATAAGCCCTACAAAGCTCGAGGTCATGTTTGTGATAAAACTTGTGACAGGTTTCTGAAAAATCGTCCGTGTGACTCTACAATCGTCGATAAAATACTGTGTGACGAGTGTAATCGAGAATTCCACGGTCAATTGTGCTTCGAACAACATAAAAAACAGGGTCTTACAGCGGAAACAAGCCAGCCGTATGTGGACACATAAAATTGTGTAAAAAATGCAATGTACAAATTGATCATCGGAAAAATCAGAAACACGTGTGTGACAAGTACTATTCTACCGTATGCCAAAAGGACGAAGATATTTCTCATCTATGCTACATGCCTACATTGAAAAGTAAAAAAAAATTAACAATGAAACGCGTGGTTTTCTATGACTTTGAGACAACATGAGCTGATGCAAGGAACTGATGATGTCTACATACACGTACCAACGCTTTGCGTAGCCCAAACTATGTGCGACCGCTGTGCAGACATGAACGATAACGATATTGTGAAGATTAAGGAAAATCTTCAAAGCTCATGCAGTGTGTGTAAACCTCGAGAATATGTTTTTGATGGCGAGGATCCTGTGCGAGGATTTGTCAATTACATCACATCGATGGGTAAGGCGTACAAAAAAGTAGTTTGTATTTCTCACAACGCAAAAGGTTATGACTCGCAATTTATTTTCAGAGATGGCATGCGTAGAATCAATAGTGAAATTAAAGCAATCATTAACGACACAAACATTACTTTAATGGATTTCGAGGATAATAAATTTATAGGTAGTTTAAATTATTTCCACATGGCTCTAGCCAGTTTGCCGCAGGCTTTTGGATTAGGGGATATTGTAAAAGGTTATTTTCCACATTTTTTCAATAAAAAAGAGAATCAGGACTACGTAGGGCCTATACCCGATGAGAAATATTATGGTGCAAACACGATGAATGTGCACGATCGAGAAAAATTCTTACCTTGGTATAATCAACGAATAGCAGAAAACTATGAGTTCAATTTTCATGAAGAAATTCAACATTATTGTAGACTTGACGCTACAATTTTGAGACGAGCGTGTGTGGAGTTTCGTAAATTAATTATGAACACTGGAAATGTTTGCCCTTTTACAGAGTGTGTAACGATTGCTTCGACTTGTATGCGCATTTTTCAAACAAATTTCTTGAAAGAAAAATAGATAGGTATTATTCCTCAGGGAGGATATCGTTTAGGAAAAACACGGTCGAAAATAGCAATTGAATGGCTCCTATGGCGCGAACCTTGCGAGAATCATCGAATAATATACGCCGGGCGTACTCGAGAACACAGGACGGAATCACGGCATTGACTAGATGATTATTGGGAAGATGTTGAAAATAATAAAAAATATGGGGATCAGTTTCACGGGTGTTATTGGCACGGTGGTCCACGGTGTTTCAAGTTTAATAGAGATAAAGAGTTGAGCGACAAGGATACATTAGAGAGTCGATATGAGAGAACAGGAGCAATTAGCCGGGAATTGCGAAACTTGGGTTACAAAGTCGTTGAAATGTGGGAATGCGATTTTATTTGTCAAAAAGACAGATCTCGAGTTGTCAAACTTCGTTGAAAACATCGATCAGCAAATGTTTATTGCCTTAGATCCGCACAATGCTTTTTCGACGGCCGCACGGGAAATACCGTAACACACTATGATGTTAAAGAGAATGAAAAAATTCGCTATGTCGACGTTTGTTCGTTATATCCATATGTTTTAAAGACGGGAATTTTCTCCATCGGTCACCCCACTGGGCATGTAGGGGACGATTGTCAGATCATATGCCCTAATAACGATATTTCGCGGATAGAAGGGCTTGTAAAATGCCGCATTTTACCCCCGCGACGATTATTCCACCCAGTTTTACCAGTCAAAGCACACGGTAAGCTACTGTCCCCTCTCTGTCGGTCATGCTGCGAAGGTCTAGTGCAAGACAATTGCCCTCATGATGACCCCACTGACTGCGAGTTTTTGGGGACTTGGGTAGTCCCAGAGCTTTGTGAAGCAGTAGAGGTGGGGTATAAGATTTTGGAAATTAGTGAAATTTGGGAGTATGAAAAAATAACGCGTTATGATCTTGTGAGCCGAACAGGAGGTTTATTTGCCGAATACATAAACACTTTTTTAAAAATCAAACAAGAGGCTTCCGATTGGCCAGCAGAATGCACAGATGATGAATCCAAGGATAGATATATTGCTGAATATGAGGCGAGAGAAGATATAAAACGGGATAAGGATAAAATTCAAAAGAATGCTGGAGTGAGAGGAGTAGCAAAACTTTGGTTAAACTGTCTCTGGGGTAAATTTAAGAAGAGAGAAAATTTAACGAAAAAGGCAATTATTCGAACATATGAAGAGTTTGCTAACATAATGTTCAATCCTGAAATCGAAGTGACAGGGCTTGTCCCTGTCGATAACGAGACTCTCTTCATGTCCTGAAAACACTTAAACGAAGCTACGGAACTGTCTACCAAGGCCAACGTTGTTATTGCGGCTTATGCAACCGCTCACGCACGTCTCAAGTTATATTCTTATTTAGAAGAACAGCAAGAATGCGTTTTGTATTATGATACAGACTCGGTTATTTACGTAAGCGACGGAAGTAACGAGTTATCACTGGGAAATTTTCTAGGGGATTTGAACGATGAAGTAGAGGGTTACGGAGAATGGAGTTTCATTACGTCTTTTATCTCCGGCGGTCCTAAATTTTATACTTATCATGTGAAGAAACCGAATGGAACCATCGCCGAAGTTAGTAAAATAAAAGCAGTGAGGCTTAATTTCGAGACGTGTAAACAGATTCATTACGAGTTTTGAGGCTTTCGCGGCTATGATTAATGAAATCTTTGGCTTCCGGATGGATGCCGCGTTTAGATTCAGCGTTGCGCCGACGTTTCGCAAACATTGCAGTCTGCATCTTTAGGACTATGAGCTCCGATTCTGAGCTCCGATGTCTAGGGGTAGTCCTTATATGCCTTCCCTTGTGGTGGTGGGGGAAGGGGAAG
>NW_021681243.1:112480-123272 GCF_001412515.2 Diachasma alloeum | reverse complement strand
CCCCCCCCTTCCCCTTCCCCCACCACCACAAGGGAAGGCATATAAGGACTACCCCTAGACATCGGAGCTCAGAATCGGAGCTCATAGCCCTAAAGATGCAGACTGCAATGTTTGCGAAACGTCGGCGCAACGCTGAATCCAAACGCGGCATCCATCCGGAAGCCAAAGATTTCAGATTCATTACGACTCGATTCGTGCCCTCGATGTCGATAAGGTAGAGCCTTACCAGATCAACTACAAGGATACACGACGGACAATGTACCATGACGTCATCACGAAACCCGAGAGCAAGATTATTCGTGCCACGGGCCCAAAACTAAGGCTTGATAATGGCGCTGCAACCCTCCCCTACGGATATAAGACAAAACGACGCGCAATTGTACCCGACGAATGAAAACTAGTTTGGTTTTTGAGGTAGCGATTAGGGATTAGATGTAAGACTTTGTATTAAGAATTAGACGTACGATTTAGTTTCAGAATTTAAGCTAGATATAAGCTAGATTAAGTTTTTAGATTTTCTTTGAGTTGAGATTTTTTTTTGTAATTTTTTTTTAAAGAATAAATTTTTTAATGAAAAAAACAAACGTGAATATTTTTTTTGCTAGTCGCTTAAATTTAAAGGGAAGTAAATTTTTGGAGGTATTTTATTTCTGAAATGAAGAAGAGGAATATAACATGTATGTTTTTATTCAAAAACCTTAATTCTAAAAAATACATTTTTTTTTAATCTAAGACTTAAAACTAAAACTTAAAACTAAAAATACATTTTTTTTAAAAGAAAATACATTATATTATTATTATTATTATTATTGTCCCCTCCCGGCGGCTGTGGGCTTCACTCCCACTCCTCGAGGGCCCAGTTGTCCGCGCTGTGGTCTGGCTGAAGAGGCGTCCCCAAAGAGGATGTGGAGGTCCCAGAGATCCTCCACGTCGTACAAACCGAGAGCTTACTCGCTCTCGGCCTCCGTTCACCTGGACTCCTCTCGGAGAGCCCGGACCCACTGAGCTCTGTGGGTGTGTGGGCCCATACCACTCTCCCACCGATCTCCTCTCTGAAAAAAAAAAACAAAAAATCATTAATAAAACAGAAATGAGGGTGAAGGGAAGTAGAGGAGAAACGCAGGGGTAGCCAGGAAGAGAGAGAGATAGTCATTGGGCGGGAGGGACAGACAGGAAAGGAGGGATAGATGGGAAGGGAGGGTTATTAGAGGGGAAAAGGGATAGAAATTGAATATGAGGGAGGGAGGGGGGGAGAGAGAGACTTACCATGTAAGCCTCATGTTCGGCCTCTGCCAACCAGCCCCCGCCCTGGCGTGAAGATCACGAATGGCGAAGATATCTTCGCCATCGAGAGTCTCGCCCTCCTCGTCCTCCCAGCGCAGCCACTCACTGGTTGCTCTAAGATAGGCCCTCTCCTTTCTCGTCTCCTGCACCTGAAAAAAAGATTTTAAAAACCAATGCAAATTTTTTATTCAAAAAACGCGAGTCATAATTTTTTTTTTGAATGGAAAAACGCGAGCAAGAATTTTTTTTAACGATAGAAAAATCTAACACGAAAGAAGTTTTCACCACAGAGAACGCGAGCAAAAAATTTCTTTTTGACCTAAAATTTTGACGAAAACCGAAAAAAACAGACGAAAAACAAAACGAACGAAAACCGAACAAAAATGAACAAAAATTGAACGAAAGATTTAAAACGCGAAAAAACGAACAAGAAAAAATTCACGAAAAACGAACACTAAAGTACACGAACACGAATCGATGAAAAAACCCGAGCACTAAAATAATGCGGACACGGAAAACGCGAGACGAAACACATTACAAAAAACAGGACGAAAAACGAACACTAAAACATTACAAGAACAAAATACGAATATGACACTAACAAAACACGTACACGAAAAAAAAACACGAAACACTAAAACACTAAAACAGAGAAAAAACGCGAACCAAAACACTGAAAATATAAATGAATAAAAACTTACCATACGGGTGATAACCACCCTGTATAAATCCCCTCGGGCGATCACTGACACAGCCATTTTTTTAAACAAGAAAAAAACAAAAAACACGAAAAAACACAAAATAATCCTGAGGACCGAAGGTGAGGTTGTATATGATGGTTAGAGAGACCTCGCAGCTTATATAGCTGCAGAAGTCCTCCCACCATCTACCCCCTGAAACCCTCTGGGCAGTAAGAATGAAAAAGACATTCAAGGGAAGAAAACGGGTGAATACCAAGGAAAGAATGAAAATTCCCTCTGAACAGTGAGGAGGAAAAAGATGTTCAACGGAAGGAAACAGGTAAAAGACGAGGAAGGAAAGAGTGAAACTACCCTTGACTTCCACGAGCAGGAAAACGGCAAGGTATAGGAGAGGGAATATTGAAGGTTATGTTAAATGAAAGCTGAACCGCATTTTTAATGCTGAAATGTATTTACCGTTTATTCAATGTTTCAAAAAAAGGTTACAGAATGATGGATAATTATCAAAAATATGAATAAATTTTCAGTCAAAAAACATACTCGGGGACAACAAATCAAAATCGAGAGACTGACGGGCCAATCGCTCCTGATTGTCGATCTGCTCCAATTCCTTTTCAATCTCGTCAAGCTCCCGCTGACGCTTTGTTGGCATATCTTGAATGCGGTGTACTTCTTCTTCTTGCATGAGTTGATTTTCTTCCTTGCGCTCCCGATTTCCAGAGCTACAGCAATCTCTGCTAATTCAGCCTCAATTTCCTCAATGCTCGGTCGTGGCTCTTGGCATTCTCGAAAAAGGAAAAAAATCAAGTTCAATTAATAAACACAGAACTCCGAACAAATTAATGTGAATATATCTCTGTTGGAAAGCGCCAACTCCCGGACCCACTGGGCTTAGACCCTTGCGTATGACATATATATTCGTTATGGGGAGACTAGATCTTGCGCATGCGCGGATCTCCTCTGTTGTACCCAGCGTGGGGGGTACTTATAATTATAGTAGGTTCTAGGCTTAAAGGGATAAATCCCAGCAATGGTTTATCGGTATTTAAATATGAGAATTTATTACATGATTATAATTACTGTGTCATCTGACTGACTACAAAGAGTTTACGACTTTTGTACGCGTCGGAGTCCAAAACAGGTCTGTTCTGTGCAGACCCAACCGTCTCTTAAATAATACATTGATTGTTTACATTTCATCACTTGGTCAGCATAATCCAGTTACGCTGACAAGTGTCACGCTAACAATAGTGTATGTCCACATATTAAACAATAACGCAATTGACCAAATCTGGAGCATAACATTCCTCCCCGTTTAAAATAAAAAATTTGTTATCAACGATAACAAAATTTTAACAATTGAAATTGAATTTCTCTCTAAATCAATTCACTAATAAGAACAAATTTTCAACAAATCTGGAATGCTCCTACTGGCAGTTTGAAGCTCTCATTACTTCCTGCCAAACTACGTGGTTTCGCAGTACCTGATTCTTTCTTTCCCACAAGAATCGCCTGATCGTCTGGCAGTCCCAGTTTGTTTCTCAGCTTATGACAATCTACTGCCTCGTGACCCGAATATTTGCAGTATTTGCAAACAGCTCCAAACTGCATTACCGATGTTCTCTTCCCCTCTCCTCGAGGAAGCCTTGTGGAACGCTCACGAGTAGGACAGTCTCTTGAAAAATGACCAGCCAAGTTGCACCTGTAACAAGTTTTCTCTACCCTGTGCCCATCAAAAATTCTTGGCTTTCCTGATTGCAAATTCGATGTTTTAGCTAAATCAATAGCTCCAATGACTGATTCATGCAGTGTTTTGAAAGCCCCGGCCCTTACAAGCACCTGTAGCTGTCCACGCAATCTAGTCTCGAAACTTGCTTTTGCTAGCTGTCTAATGGCATCCTCCACCGTTCGTTTCTCAACTAGTGTCTCCTTGGTTTTCGATAACTCGTACACCAATTCCGCTGTAATACTTTCAGTCCTTGAACCATAGCAGCTTACAGATTCTCCTTCTCGTTGTCTCAAAGTGGATAACTCCGATTGTGACGAATCTGTGGATTTTTTCGTACCATACAGAGCCTCCAACTCTGTCTCCAATTGCTTCATTGTTTGTATTTCCTTGTATTTCATGTCCCACATAGCACGATCCGTCAATTTATTGGTTAAAATCAGTTCCAATACATATGGATGATCTCGTTCTCGTACACGAGAAAATACCAACTTGCAATTTCGCAAAAACCCCTCCAGTTTTGTTGGGTCGTTACCGTCAAACTCCTTGATAATTTTTAAAGTAACGTCGATGTTGTAATCATCCTCACCAAAATTAGTACGTCGCCGATTCCGCAGCCAGGCCCGGTCTTGCCCTCTTTCAGCTCGTTCCGCTGTTTCTTCTGCTGCTTCAGCTCTCGTTTCAGCTGCTTCAGCTCTTGCTTCTGATGCTCTAGCCCTTGCTTCTGCGGCTTGTTCCGCTGCACGCGCTGCACCAATTTCTTCGTTTTGTCGGTTGATGATTTCTCGCATTTCTTCCGAACCATCTAGTGTTGCATTGAATTGCTCTAACAACCTATTGTGTAGCGCGACTAAATCCTCGTAGTCTCTCCTTAACTGATCATGACGTCTCGTTGGTCTTCCAGGTGATACATTGTTCGCTAATCCATTCACAGCTCCCAAATTCTCGCCTTGTTCATTGCCTCCGTGTCGTCTTTCGAAATTTCTCTGCATCCATTCCATCTCAGCACTGACGGCGTCTCTTAAACCGTGAGGTGAATTCATATCTACGTCGGATAAACTATCTTCCGAATTAAATGAATAATGTCTCTGCAGATTCACTCCAAAATCACCAAGTGCATCTGCCATCCGTTGCTGCCTTACTCGTGGTATATTTTCTCCAGACCAATCCCGATCTGTCAAATTCCGCATTGCTCTGAAGGTAACTTCCTACAATATTCCCGCAAGTCCCTCTCCGGCTCCTGGCAGCACTGAGTCCAGCGAGTTTGATCTACGGATCTACCCTCAAAACTCATTGGCCTTTGCCGTTATTTACTATCGACTCCTCCAGGTAATCCAAGTATTCCCGAGTCACGTTACAATGACCCACCTAAAACCTGCAATATTGCCTACTAATCCAAGTAGCTTGTTCAATGCTTACTCCTCCAAGTAGCCGCGATATCTACTCCTCCAAGTAGTTCGTTGAATGCTTACTTCTCCGAGTAGCCCAGGTATATCAATGGTATTCTCAAGTTGACCCACTGAAACCTTGCAATCCGAAGTCCATCGGCCGCTCAGCTATTTGCTGACGCGTGTCCCCTGACCACTGCACCGTTAGTTGGTGACACCCGAACAAATGCAACGTCGTTCCCTACGTCGACTTGGTTTCAGTTTATCGGTATTTAAATATGAGAATTTATTACATGATTATAATTACTGTGTCATCTGACTGATTACAAAGAGTTTACGACTTTTGTATGCGTCGGAATCCAATTCATGTCTGTTCTGTGCAGATCCAATCGTCTCTTAAATAATACATTGATTGTTTACATTTCATCACTTGGTCAGCATAATCCAGTTACGCTGGCAAGTGTCACGCTGACAATGCTGTAGGTCCAGATATTAAACAATAACGCAATTGACCAAATCTGGGGCGTAACACCTCTCCATCAGGTTGTAACTTGTCAGAGTTCACTCTACTGCGAGATGCGAGACGAGAGACGTGTTGTAGCCAATAAACCAGTGTTCTAACAGAAAACCCACGTACTATTTCTTGTGTCCACACCCGCAATCCAACAGGTTATGTACCCAGAGCACGCTCCCTAGCGCAAATAAATACTTAAGTGAGAAATGAAAAATAAAAGTGATAGTGAAAAATAAGGACAAACCCTCAGGAACATAGTGCCAAGTGTCTGGTGGTCTGAAGTGGCGAGGAAAGGCGAAGGAAGGCTGGAAAAATGGAAAAGCCAGAAGAAGAGAGGCGTAAGTACGGTTGAATGTGCTATACCAGTGGTAAGCGTCTCCTAGACAACGAACAGGGGTTGCCTCATCGCGGTGAGATTGGCGGGAACAACGTGGACGCTGGGAGACAAGATGGTGGACAACAAACGTTGGCCAAACCATCAAACGAAAATCCGGGAGAAAAATAAAATATTCAATTGGGGAATGGAAAATCCCAAAGAAAATTGAAAGAAAAATGGATTGAAATAGGTGGGAATAATTTATGTTGAGGGATGAGTTGGGAGAGTTGTAACATGGTGAGGGACGCGTCCAATGCATAGAGAATCGGTGAGAGAAACGTCCAAATATGGAGAATCGGTGAGGGACGCGAACAGTATAGAGTCGGTTAACGTGGTGGGTGCGCGCGCAGCATTTGTGGGGATAGTGACCAGGAGTGGCTGTAGTTAAGCAGCACACGCAATGCTCGAGCGAATGATGAGATGACGAGATGTAGAAAAGAAAAGGGGTCACGCGGCTCTCCGCCATCGCGTGCGCATCGCAACTGCGGCCGGCGGAAAACTAAATTTAAATTTGAAATTGATGCGAAATACAAATAAGGCGAGAGTGCAAAAAAAATAAAAACAAGCCCAAATCAGCAAACTAATAAATAAATTACCATAGGTGACGACTTGTGGGAGCTGTGGAGGTAATTAACGTTCCTCTTTGGATTTGATGAGCTCCATAAAGGAGAGGACGTCGTTCTCAAGTTGGTAGAGGAGACCGTGTTAATACGAACTGACACAATTAAGTGTTATAAGTTTGGTGAGATGAGATGAATTAAAAAGGAGAGTTGCGATGAGGAATGCATGCGATCAAAGTGCTTGTGAGGATATTAGCTAGCAAATATAATCACAAATTAACTAACCACTAAAAATGATCAAATTAAACAAAAATACTAGTTAAAAATTCAGAATAAAATCTGAGGTTTGGTTCAAAGTGATGACTAGTGGAAGCGTGCCTGTATTCAGTGCGTGGAAATTGATCAGCTCTGTCGGGCATAGAGAGGATATTGTGTTCATATCTCGTCTGTGTCTGACTGTCCTAAAGCTACCTATACATGTGTTCGGTTGGTCGGTGAAAGGGCATAATATACAAATGATAATACTGATATTCATAAATTCTATTTATCACAACAGCCAAAACATGATGACAGAGAACCAGTGGAGACTACTGGTGGAGTGGCATGAGCAGACGCTCCACGCCAATAAGCCTCCCATCATGCCCAATATCTATGAGGAGCAACCACCAATTACTGCCGAAGTGGGTGAGATGAGCAAAAGTGAGGAGAGCGACCGTGAGAACGGGGAGGATGGTGAGAACGGTGAGGACGGTGAGGGAAGTAAAGGTGCGTCGGCCGAATAAGGTGCAGGACAAGCGGCAGTAATTGAGGCTCTCAAAGCAGGTAAAAGTAAACCCCAGATTACAAAAATCGAGTACGTGGAATCTCAAGTTGAAATAAGGTCCACGTTACAAAACCACCCGACGAATCCAATGAAATACCAGGCGAACCAACCAAGAACTGAAATTCCAGTTGAAGGCAGACTTGAATCTGTGTGCTCGAAACTTGATGCTGTGACCAGCACGCTCGTGAAGGTTTTGAATATTTAGACCAACACTAATGGCTGGATACTAGACAGCATCAAGGAAATGAGAAAAGAGATGAGCGAGATGAGGAACGGCCGTGATGACAGGCTCTCCCGTATCGATTACAGGACGGAGAGACCGCTGATGAGGGCTGAAACTGAAGACCCTGGTAAAAAGGTGAGAAATGGGTCAGTTTTACCAAACGATGGCGATGATTTAGATGAGGATGAAAAATTAGAGGCGATAATTGAGA
Organism: Diachasma alloeum; assembly: GCF_001412515.2. Lineage (NCBI taxonomy): Eukaryota > Metazoa > Arthropoda > Insecta > Hymenoptera > Braconidae > Diachasma > Diachasma alloeum. The sequence continues at coordinate 115,466 of NW_021681243.1, read as the reverse complement.
ATTTTATCAAAAGACATTGGGAAAATCTGAGGCGAGAAGAAAAGAGTCTAAGGGGTGGAAGCACTGAAAATAGCACTGCTAAAGAAGTTGCTAAAGCCATAAAACGGAAGATCCTTAACAAAGGGCCATCAGTTAAAAGAGACTACAAATTAGATAGTAACACTAGATTTGAACACTTCTATGAGTATTTTAAGTCAGAAGTGAGATCTCACAAACTCCTGCATGTCTTAGACAGTAACGTAAAATTCAGTGGAGATCAAACGACTTTGAATGAGTATAAATTTAAGGTGAGAGACATATTGATCAATCACATCCATAAAAACTATCAATCTAAAGTAGTATTACTAAAAGATCGAGTAGCTATTCTAAATGAAGGGTTATTTAGGATTGAAATAACGATCAAACACAGTTTTATTATCGTAAAAGTAATTAAGCTTTATTCAGCAACGTAATGCGACAACGGTCGAGGCACAAGTGATGCATAGTACGAGTATATCAATAAGAGGCGCAACGGTGCCGTGGCGACACAGTCTGCCACACTGTCGGTAAAAAGGGAGACTGGCGTAGGGCGCTATATTTCAACACTCCCTCCCGCCATAGGCGGTATCCTCTTTTCCTCTCCAGTCTTCTTCTCTGCTAGTATTCTATTCTTGTTAATCACAAAATTTCTTATTCTTATTTTTTTTTTGTAACTTTATCTCGCCTCAGTATTCTTGTCAGGTAATTTCAGTTGGTTTTAACTCCTCAGTTTCCATCTCGCAAATCAGTTACTTCCTAGATAAACAGAAAGAAATAATTTAGATATTTACGTTCATTATTAGATCCATCAAACGCTTGTGTGTTTCAAACGTCAATGGTATGATGAAAACATCAGCTAGCTGATCCCTTGAGCCAACCCAAATGATTTTTATATGATTCCTTTTAACACATTCCTTTATATAATGTAACTTGTTTTCTACAATGTGTCTTAATTTCATTCCTCCACTTGTTTCTGCGCTAACAATTGCAGCTTTATTATCACACCTTAAGATTATTGGAACGGGGGGATCAACCAGTATCAGTTTCAAAGAGTTGTACAACGACATCATTTCTCGACTCGCCTCGCTCATTACGACATACTCAGCTTCACACGTGGAGAGTGCTACTGTAGTTTGTTTGTGAGTTCGCCAAATGATTGAATCACCAAACAGTCTAATCACAAATCCACAAGTTGTGATAGAATCTTTACAATCGGAAAAACTCGCATCAGAATAACCCTGAATGTCATTGGTCTCTCCCGAATATCTCAGACCTAAGCCCGTAGTACCTCTCAAATACCGGAAAATTCTTTTTACCATTTCCCAGTCACTTTCTTTANACAGTCACTTTCTTTAGGGTTTACCTACTGTCTGCTTATCACATTGACCGCATATACAATATCTGGTCTCGTAGCACCAGCCAAATACAAAAGACTACCTACAGCTTCTCTATAAGGAATGTTTGCTTTTGTTTCTGTCCTTTCCAAAGTCCCATTATCATATTCTGTTTCTCTCAATTTTCTCTCATTATTAACTACTTGAGAAGTATTCATTGGTGTACGTTGTGGATATGCTTTATCAAAGCCAAACCTACTTAATATCTTTTGAATATAATTTTCCTGATTTAATTTGATAATCTGATTTTCTCTGTCCCGCCTAATAGTCATGCTCAAGAATTCCTTGGGTTCTCCCAGGACTGTCATTTCAAATTCGCTACATAAGTTACTCTTTACTTCAGCCAATTTATCGTTATCATTACTCGCCAATAACATATCATCTACATAAAGTAGCAAAAGCAAGAACTTGTCTTCATCTCGCCAAGTGAATAAGCAAGGTTCTAAATCCGAGTTCTGCAAACCCATACTCAAAGCTACTTCGGTGAATTTTACATTCCACCGTTTGGGACTGATACGAAGACCATAAAGTGCTTTTTCCAATTTGCACACATTTTCTTGCCTATCTCTGTCAGTATGATTAGTTCCTTCTGGAATTTCCATATAAATTTCCTCATCTATTACCCCATTGAGGAAAGCAGTTTTAACATCTAACTGACACACCTCTAGATTATATTTGTTTATAATCGATATAACTATTCTCACTAGAGGTAAACGAGCTACTGGAGCATAAGTTTCCCTTAATTCATAAATGTTCTTATCCTTGAAACGTCTGATTACTAATCTCGCTTTGAATCTTATTTTACCATTTGCCTCATTTTTACACTTAAAAACCCATTTTGAATCAATGACATTTAATCTTTTTCCATTCATCATACTTAGAGGTCTTTTGACAATTTTCCATACTTGATTTCTTTCTAACGAGTTTAATTCTTCATCAACCGCATTTAACCAAGAATCTTTATTTTTACTGTTTATAGCTTCTCGATAATTTGAGGGATCTTCATTTATGTTTGCTAAAAGTGCATGATACACTTCATCTTCCTTTTGTGCTAAATCTATCTCGCCTACATTACTGATAACACTAGTGAAGAAAACATTTCCTTTCATGTTCTCATCAATTTCCAACTCTGAAAAGCTATTATCATTTATTATTTTATCTTTTATGTCAAGTGTTTTCAATTTCTTGATAGTATTTTGTTCTGAAACTTCTTTCTTTGGTCTACCTCTTTTGCGTTTTATCTCTCCCTCCGGTTTTAAAGAATCCTCGGTCTCTCCTCGATTCTTTTCGAACTTAACAAACCATTCATCTTTATTCTCCATTTCTCCATAGTCTGGGAAATCTTTGATACCGTTTCCCTTGTATTTATCCCCATATACTAATTTTTCATTGAATTTAACATGTCTGCTTTCATAATACTTCCCTAGCTCTGGCTTTAAGAGTTGATACCCTGTTGGAGTATATCCAACCAAGACCATACCTACACCTCGAGGTCCAANTCATACACTAATTTTTCATTGAATTTAACATGTCTGCTTTCATAATACTTCCCTAGCTCTGGCTTTAAGAGTTGA
>NW_021681243.1:111983-112365 GCF_001412515.2 Diachasma alloeum | reverse complement strand
GATCAAATATATCAATTTTCTTGTCATCTAAGTAGATTGCTAATCCCATTTCGGCAAATTTTCTTAATGATAGCAGATTTGCTTTAAGAGCTTCTGCAAAAATAACTTTGTCAATTTCTAATAATTTACCGCTCGCCAGTTCGATTTCTACTGTTCCTGCTCCCTCCGTTTTCAAGTCCGCTGACTCATTTTTATTCGCACATCTAATTACTCCACAATCTAATTCGTTAAAAGTTTTAAATATAATTCTGGAATTTGTTAAATGATCGGTCGCGCCTGAGTCTGCCAGAAAGTCTGTCAAAAACTTATTTCCATTTGTTTGTTTACTATCTGCATAAAATATTTCAGTAGTTGATTGATCATAATTTTCTTTTTCCTTACC
>NW_021681243.1:90904-111958 GCF_001412515.2 Diachasma alloeum | reverse complement strand
AATCTGAGTGAGATGAGAAATTCTCCGCTTCCTGTTGCTACAAAATTTGGAATTCCATTGAATTTTCAGTGAAATATAAAATTTCATGATTTTGTTAGCCCGAAAATCCCGCCCCCGTCTCCTCTCCCAGCATCAACGTGAATCCGGCACTCCATCGGTCATCATTCGTTTGTTTCTTTCCTCGCTCGTCATCGTCTCTATCCATGCATCAGTCGAGCACGAGCCGCCGTACAATTTCGGTTCGCACGGGCTCGTTTTCTGCATTAATTTTTTTATCTCTCTACTGGTATCACAAATCTGAAAAATGTTCACTGCTTACGAGTATCGTGACATGCATTTCTATTATGGTCGTAATGATGGAAATGCAAATGAGGCTGCAGCAGATTATGCCCGTAATTTTCCCAATCGCCATCATCCGAATCCACGAGTATTCGTGAATTTACATCGTCGAATGGGAGAAGAAAATTGCCTCGTCCCTCGGGGTCCTGAAGGTCGTCCTCCAGCTGCTGGACGCGTCCTTCTTGAAGAAGACGTGCTGGATACAATTGATGAACATCCAGAGGCAAGTACGAGAGGTATTGCTGAACAGGTGGGATCCAACAAGAGCGAAGTTTATCGGATTCTTAAGGATAATGATTTGCATCCATATCACTATACGCCTGTGCACGATCTACTGCCAGGTGATTATTACATGATATTACATTTCTCCTTCAATACCAGTGACTTCGAATTACATCTTGAACGTTGAAGAATTTTTCTTACCGCGAAAATTATGAATAGGTTGATAATATTACTGCAAATATTGCATATTTTCATCAGATCCAATGCTAAGAGTGCAGATAACACGCTTGAATTCGAGTAAATATCGCCTAGACCTCGTGCTCAAGCGTACTTTGAAAATAATTTTTCGTACAAACTTTCCGGAACTCCTCATTGTTCACTGAAGGTTCCATAATTTCTCTGGTGAATTTCCATAAAAATTGACGAAACATTATTTTCACATTACATCTTCCCGTGTAATATCTGACCGAAAGGTGGGTATTTAAAAGGTAAAAAAAATCACTATTTATTCTCAACGGAAATTCTTCTTTCCCTTTCGATAGAGCACGGTTCAAATTCCTCTTACACTACCAAAAATACCTTAGAATCGTGAATAAGGGAAATTCCGAATTTCAGCGTAATCTTCTCCTTTCTACGTAATTTTGCCTTCTTTCATTAAAGTGATTATTTTCACTGGAACTATCCCAAAATCAACGTGGAGATCGACTCGTCAATTTTGACGAAGGAGAAGTTGGAAAAAAAGGAAAATATTTTCAATCAAGTAAAAGAATCAGATTGTCAGAATTGTTCCTTATACCAGAGAAAAAAAATTTATTCGTTATTTATGAATCTCTACATTTGATGAATGATTGACATACGTGAGGACCAGATTCTTTAAACCAGAATGTCCCCAGATGATTCCCCTTGAAAAACTACTTGGGACGTAATTAAAACATAAAAGGGACTGTTTTGATAGATCGTTCGTATTCTTTAATTTTAATTTGACAATTTCGATTTATTTTTTACTTTGCTCTTCAACTTCTCTGGATCCTGGCAGTGAACTCGAAAATATGGCACCAACAGGACCCTCCGAAAGTCTCGAGACAATATTCCCAGATTTTGAGTTTTGAAATCCTCAATTTGCGACTGTTGAAAATTCTCATTTGAAACTTCGAAATCCTGCAATTTAAGATGCAAAATAAAGTTTTACTTTTTTCTGGGCGTAAAAAACAGCACTCAATAAATTCTAATAATCTTCTCCAGAAGTCCTCCTTTTCTTCTTCATTACGTCCTTAGTCACATCCAAAAATCTGAGGACGTTGTGCTTCCGGAGACTATGGTCCTCACTTTTTGACAGAAATTAAAACGGATCCTAGAAATCAAAACTCTATCTGTGAAAGTAATTCTGAAGATTCCGACTTTTCCTTCGATTTTGACAATCATCACACTACAAGGTGGTGCGGAATCGCTTGAGTTTAGCCTTAATATGTTCTCAAATTTTAGAACCGCACACGGAGAGAATTAAATAGTAAATATTACCATGGCCATGGTAGAGATTACTATGGCAACATAGTAAAAGGATTTTCAACTGACCCTACATAGTAATCCTTACTATGTCCCACGGTAATGCTTACCATATCACATGGTAATGCTTACCATGGTCACAAGGTAATACTGACCATGTCACATGGTAATCGTTACTATGTCACATGATAATGGTTACTGTGTTACATGGTAATGGTTACTATGTCACATGGTAATGCTTACTATGTCACATAGTAATGCTTACTATGTCACATAGTAATGCTTACTATGTCACATGGTAATGCTTACTATGTCACATGGTAATGCTTACTATGTCCCATGGTAATGATTACTATGCGAATGGAAAATAGTCCTATGAGCATAAAAAGTATTCCTAAAATACACGGTTGACATTTTCCATTGTCTCTTGATGCGTAAACGCATGACGCTTAAGGCTGTGTGCTCAGTAGTCGATGAACAGTGCACAGAAGCGGTCATGGACAATATGACAGAAGACTCAAGCGCTCTTGGAACTACGGTAAGTATATTTGTTTGGTTTCATTGAATATATATAATAATGACGTAGAAAGAGAATTGAAAGTTGTGAAAAATTATCAGATTCAACGACTTATTATCAGAAATAATTTTTTCTCATTTGTAACTCATCCGTTTCGATAACATTGATCGATATCCTAGTGAATATGTAAAAAACAATGAAACACGTTAATTATACGATAAGTATAACTATTAACGATAATTTATTAATTGAGAGTGTTATTCTTTCAATTCAAAAATATGGTTCTTAAGGGGAGACCGTCCCGAATTTTTGAAATCGGCGATGCCTTCATCTATCCCCTTATCTGTTTATGAAGAAGAAAGAGGCGTTAGACGATGAAAATTAGCAAAAGTGTCCTCATAAAACAATTATCAACCGATTGACTGGAATTTTCGTTCACACATCCATAATATGTACACAAATATGAATGAGCTTCTTTAAAAATGTCTATTTTTTCATTTTTTAAATTTTTTTCTCAAAATTGGTTGAGGCCAAAAATTTGAAAAGTTAGTAATATTCACCTACATGATAAATCAGTGAAGTACGAATTTTATCAGCTGTTTCGAACTAGTTATTTAAAATATCATGAGGAAAATGATGGAAAAATTTGAAAAATTCATACTCCAATGATTTACTATGTATTTCAATTTGAACAATTTTTCAGATTTTTCGCCTGTATCAATTTTGGAAAAAAAATTCAAAAACCCAAAAATTGATTTTTAAAAAGCCTCATTCTGTTTTATTTGCGCATATATTCTGAATGTGTAAAATAAAATTCAAGTCAACTGATTGAGAATCGCGTCATGAGGACACTTTTGAAGATTCTCTCAATAGAAGAAATTAAAACCTAATTTTTTCTCATTTTTTTGGATTAAAATTGAAGTAATAAATTCATTAGTACAATAAATAAAGGCCTCTTCGATTTGGGAATTTCAGTACGGTTTCCCCTTAAGATTCTGAAAAAATTGATAATTTCAGATGTTTTCAGGCCTTCAAATATCAAAATCATCAGAAATTTTTCATACATGGGACATGACATTACGACGGATGTCGTTTTGATAATGCCTACAGAGGCCGGGCCTCAATTACATTTGGTAAAAATTGTATTATCTGATGACCAACACCTAGTTATTCTCGTAACTCACCAACTGGAAGAATATTTTTTTGATAACCATTTTCAAGCATATCAAATTGATATGAATCAGACGAGATGGTCTACGTTGACCTATCACGACATCAAATTTTGTTCTTTATCATACGTAGCAATTTCTGGGAATGGCAATAAATATGTTCCAAAACATTGGGTTTAAATTGTTGCACATATGCTCTTTAATGTACTAAAATAATTTAAATATGAATATCTCTTTGAATTATTGATTATAAAAATAATCATGGGAGAAATTAGGATTAAGTTAAATTAATATCTTGTAATTCAATACTTTTGCAGTTGTTGTGAAACAGCGTACTTAATAAAGAAATTGTTTTTCAATTTTTATAGTACAGAATTATTTAATGTTACAAACATTAATTAAAAACATCCCACCCCTCGAAAACAAATATTTTCAAACAAATTCTACTTTTATTAAAAATATTGTACGTTATAACTATAATCTACTCATGTTTCATTCCTTAAAGGTATTTACTTACTCAGATAATATTCATTATGTGTTACAGGATATTTTACGTAACATAGGAAGCTCTACTATGTAACATAGTAACATTTACTATGTTAACATAGTAACATTTACTATGTTAACATAGTAACATTTACTAGGTTAACATAGTAACATTTACTATGTTAACATAGTAAAGTTTACTATGTAACATAGTAGAGCTTACTATGTAATATAGTAGAGCTTACTATGTAAAATAGTAAATGTTACTGTGTAACATAGTAATTATTACTATGTCCATAGTACCTTTTACCATTGAGGAACTTACCATGCCCCATAGTAACCATTACGATGTTGCATGGTAGCCATTACCATGTCCATGGTAGCTATTACCATGTCCATGGTAGTGCTTACTATGTCCGGATTCTGACATCGTAATATTTACTATTTTATTTTCTCCGTGCAGGTACTTAGAAATTCGAGATCGCTCAAAATTGAATTGTTTTTTCGCTGTGTTTTATTAATGACCTAATCCATCTATTTTTATGTTCTCATTTCTCCACGTAGAGGACCACGAACCACGACGAACGTTCTGTCATTTTTTGATTGAACAAAATGATAGAGACCCGATGTTTTTGTACAATCGTATGTGGACCGATGAATCATGTTTCACCAGAGAAGGGATTTTCAATCAACACAATAGTCACCATTGGGCTGAGGAAAATCCCAGAGTTGTTCGTACTCGGTCCTATCAACATCGGTGGGAACGTTTGAATGTGTGGGGAGCAATTTTGGGGGATGAAATTTTCCTTCGAATAGCTCCAGACCCTCTCAATGTAAGTCCATATTTTCAATTCTTAATATTTTTGGATGTGACCCCCTATTCTTCATTCGGTAGGGAGCAAATTATCTCGAATTCCTCAGACATAATTTACCAGAGATGATTGAGGAAGGGCCTGCAGGAAGATTTGTATGGTTCCAGCAAGATGGGGCTCCTGCACACAGCACAGTGGCAGTTGCAAACTTCCTGGATGAATGTTTCCCTGACCAGTGGATCGGTAGACGTGGTCCCGTGCGTTGGCCGCCCCGGTAAAACCCACATCCATTGCTCCCTAAAATAACAATACTTTTTCCATTCCCTTCATCTACCTGGCCTTTCCATCACTCCCATAGCTCTCCTGACTTGACTCCCATGGATTTCTTCCTTTGGGGTGAATTGAAGAGCAAAGTTTACTCTCAACAACCTCAAACTCCCGAGGTATTGATGGCCCGCCTGCATGCCGCAGTGGCTTCGATCACGCCTGCACAGCTCGATCAGGTGCGACGAAACACGATACGGAGAGCTAGGCTGTGTCTGGAGGAGAATGGAGGCATTTTTGAGAATAGACTGTAGAAGTATCAATTCCAGGAAGAAGACCCTTCTGAGGGTAACCATTAGAAATGGCTCTTTTCAGAGCCGGAAGACCAATCGGTGCTTTTCAGGGCCATTACACATATAGTAACTTTGGAAAACTCATATTCATAAGATAACGCTTGACAGCAAGAAGCTGCTCACTCAGGGAATCATGTAAAACAAGAACTAAATCACTAGATTTAGATTGTTTCCAATTGACCACTGAGGTTCAAAATCTGTTCTCCCGCAATTTTCATAATTAAGGAGTGAAATTTTGTGATCATATCAAAAAACTATTTTTAAAAAAATACGTTGGGGAATTTTGTTAAGTTGATTTTTCGATTAAAAAAAGTTCGAATCTCTAATTTTGAATGGTCGGAGAAAACTTCGACCTACAAAATCCGATTCCTGAGAAAAAATCACGCACAGAAAAGTAATTCAACACAAAACACAAAAGTTTTTTTTCCGGGGTGAACCTCCCTTAATTGAACCACACTATCGTTTGACCCTTGTGAACTTATTGCCCCCTCCTGTAGTCTGATCCTTTCGATATTGTTGCTCTCCTATTCCGCTAAATTGTTCTGATCGTTTTGCTCCGCTATTTAGTTTGAAATTTGTAATTATTTTATTGCACTCTCCCATTAGATTCTTCTTACATTTTTGCTCTACTTCTCCTCCATTTGACCCTTGTGACCATCGGACTTACTCTTAGCCTCTATTTGTACGACCTCAATTAAGGAATAACCAAAAATTTCACTCAATTCGATATCCCGAGAAACGAAAAAAAAACAGAAAAATAAGGGGGGTCCCTTTTACCCGCACTGGACTGATGATTTCCATTTCGACGACGCGCCGGGGGGATCTGGGTGATGATTTTTGGGATCAAGTGTACTCCTTTCAAAAGACAAAAATTCTTGTAGCACATTTTTTTCCATAGGGGGTCCGTTTTACCCCCCCTTCCCCTACAAGAATCATACCACGCAAGAGTCGTACCTCAAAATGGTCAAACGAGCACGCAAAAGAAAAATTACTTCTGATGAATAGAAAAAATACTTGTACCCAGTACTGAGGGATTACTGGAACAAGGGCACATTCTGTACTTCTTCGAAGTCGTAAAATAAGTGGATGCAAGTGACATGCATCAAGTACCTGGGTACCGGTGAGAAGTACCAGGGTACGGGTCACTACACTGAGAGAAATCTCGACATATTATCACAAAAATAATTTCTTCTGCCAAATATCTCATTTCTTAAGGATGAAGATGCTTTGGATAAGAATTACGCATATCAAGTCAGACAATGTAAAAACTCTGGGGAGTGTTTATGACTTGGACATGAACATTTCACGATAAAGTGAGAATTTCTTGACTCACGAAATCTTTTTTTTTTTGATCAGCAGATAAGAAAATTTTCTAAAAATACTAAAAGCTCCGATTGACTGAATCATGGATCAGAGTCTATCATATTGAATGAAATCAAAATTTAGGCTGAAGAAAACGTCCAGATATTCCCAAAATATAATCGTCGCTCGCTCTCACTCGCAATGAGTTTGGACGAAAGTAATAACTTTTTTGCCTTCTGTCGAACTTCCCCTTCTTTCTAGACAATTTTTCTAGAAATATTGTTTGACTTCGAGACAGAAGAGCATTTCTTCATTCAATATCATATTTCCTAGCCCGAAGAGCACCGATTTCTTGTCAGAAACCTACTATGAATTTTTAGAATATGTATGCGATGTTCTTCACTCAAGAAATTATTTTTGTGATATTAAGCCGATTTTTCGCTCAGTGTAGTATTTTTGTTACCTGGGACAAGTAGTCAAGCTACTTTAACTGAGTCCCTGACCAGGGTCATATGGAGGTCCTATAAGGGTCACATAGAGATTATAAGAAGGTCATATGAGGGCCCCATGGCTCGATATGGAGGTCATATGTAAATGGTATGGGAGGTAATCTGAGATTCATATGGGAGTCATGTGAGGTTCATATGGGGGTTATATGAGATACCTCGAGGAGTTAACTGGGAATTCTGTAGGGGTCATATGGAGGTTATACAGGTCATGGGGATCATGTAGTGATGCTACGAGACGAGACGAGTCGAGAGGCATCGGTTACTTGTCTCGTCTGGCCACACGGCCCCAGTACTCACGTCTTGTCTCGCCGGTCGAGAAGAAATCCTACTCTCGTCTCGATTTCTGGCGTCGAGAAAAGACGAGAGAGCGAGACTCTCGTTCTTTCGCCTTCTCGTGCCTCAAATTTTTTTTTCGGCCGTTTTCTGGCACTCTGGGATTGTATTTTTTTTTCATGTAACAATTGTAACAAAAAAAGATATTATTTGCCATATTTCGAATATGTTGGAACTTTTCAGAGCCTTTGAGGGAGCTTATTCGGGACATTTTCGAGTCGGGAAATTCATGTGGTCATCGATTTCTCAAGTGGGATTTTTTTTTCTTTGAGAAAAACTGGAACTTTGGGCTTCGTACGCACAAACACTAATATTTCAAATATTTTGTGTTTCAAATGTTTTGAATCTTTCTTGAGGAGTCAAGGATGTGCATAAGAACCATTTGCATTAAAAAATTCATCTGAATTGAAAATATTTCTCTTTTGTTGAAAAAAAATCGCGCACTTTGGGCTTCTTACCTACAAGGAGTGATATTCCAAATGATTTGCTCGTTTCAAATTTTATTTTCCAATAGAACGGAGTGCACATGCACTTATATTTTTTTTATTTTTCTCATGAAAAGGGTCATTTTGACGAAGAAAAGGGAAATATTAGCAATCGAAGTAGAACAAGCAGAGAGAGCGTGAAATTTCCAACTTTTTTTGTGACTTCGGCACATTTCTGTTGTGAAGTAATTGGAACTATTTTCATTGGAGAGAACAAAAAATTTGATCTGAATTTCTTACTGAAAACTCAAAAATGTTGTTCTACCATTTTCAAATTCCGAAATATTTTAAAAATTCAACAATTCAAATTATTCACTTTTTATGAATAATAATTTCAAATGAAATTTGAAACAATTTTCCTGAACCTTGAAAATAGCCATAAAAAGATATAGGAAATTTCAACGCAATCCAAATTGTTATGGTAAAAAAAAATACCCATAATTGGCAAAACCACTGTCATAAAAATTACAATCCATCGATTTTTCCCTACGAAATATTTTTTACTTGGCATTCCTATTTAGAATTACCAAAAGCATATGCCCCCTCTCTGGTTTGACGTCGGGGGTCGAAACAGGAAAAGTACTCCCAGTACTTTTTCTACTTGATTTGCAGATGTTGTACTCCACCACAGGACCCAAAAGTTACGTGGGACATGTATTTTTCAAACTGTTTATTATGAACTTCCCCGAGTACCATGCAGTACTGATGAGAAATTTTTTTTTGTGTGCACAAGAGTGAAATTATAGGTAAAAAAATCTTCAGGGTCAAACGATTACGAGGGTTAACGGGGAGAGGAAAATCATCAATAACGAACGATCAGAAATCTAGCAAAATGATAAGGAGGCTTTTTTATGTGATACTTGCAATCGTATTAATTGTCCCAAAAGGCATGACTTTCCGGCCCGGCGGGCGCAAAATTACATTTCCCTCCCGCTTCGCGGAAGGGAACTCTGACTTTGCGCCTACGCCGGGACGGAAAATCGCGTTCTAACCACGGGAAGTAAAATAAAGGACCCTCAGCCGTGTGCTTACCAACCTCGCCTTCGGCTCGGCTGGTAATTGCACCGGCGGCTGAGGATCCTTTATTTTCCCTCCCTAGTTTAGAAATATACTATTCCGTATCATTTATTCAAATAACTTTCTTATGAAATCGGAAAAAATTCTGAAACTAGCACGTGCTGTGAGATAAAATTTAATTTATCACCCACTTTTTCAAAAGTTCATATTTTTTTGGCAGCCATAAAAATTCACCTGATTCAGAGAGAGTTAACCTTGGAGATTATAGCTGGAGGGGTTACAAAAACATTCAAATGTGATTGTTTTATTTCTTGAGACCGAGATCTAAAAAAATTCGAAAAAATTCCCAATGATGCAAAATGCTCAGATCTTCTCCTATGAATTTTTAAATTTTCTTTTTCATATGAAACACCTTAAATGCTAACTTTTATGTTCTTTCCCATGGTACTCTTTCTGAAACTGATTTTTCCGTGTACTCAATGAGAGAAAATTACTGAGAATTATAACTTTTTTCCGAAATTCATGGGGAAAATCGCCTTGAAATATGTGAAGATTCCACTTATTTTCAAAATGCGACAGAGTTCTGAAATCCAAAGCTTTTTTACCGGAAACGAGAATTTTGTTTTCGCTGTACACTAAGAAGAAGAATAGTTTATGAAGAAACTTATGAACTATTCACTCCATACTAACAATAACATACGGTTTTGACGAAAAAAAAATGGAACGGGAATCGAATCTGGGACCATGAGAGCGTGAGACTGGCGCTCTTATCAGTTGGCCGCGCCAGTTCAAGTGAAAATTGATGAATTTTTATTCCATTCATTCATCAATATTCCTCTTTATCGCCTTTTCACCTACGCTCTCCACAAACCAAGATGTGATATTGCCCTCAATCGATAGAAAATCATTTATAAAGTCGATAGAGGGTAATATCATCTTTTTATATCAATTGGAATTGGGGAAACTTTGATAGGGGGGAGAAGAAATGATCAGCGGCGGAGCGATTGAGAACCCATGGTCTCCCCCCTGCCAGAAGACAGAAGAGTGGGGAGTCCACGGCCTCCACTGCCGCGCTCACCACCACATCGCACGGCTGACACACCGATACGCGCCGCTCTAACCCTGCCCCCTGATTGGCCGAGCTTCATTCTTGAATAAATCTTCAATGAAGCTTCGGATCGAAAAACTTCATTGAACTTTTCGATCCAGAATTCAACCCCCAATCCCCCATTCCACGGAGTACCTACATTTCTGGGACACCCTGTATATTCGTTATGGGGAGACTAGATCTTGCGCATGCGCGGATCTCCTCTCCATCAGGTTGTAACATGTGAGAGCTCACTCTACTGCGACACGCGAGACATGTTGTAGCCAATAAACCAGTATTCTAACAATAAAACCCGTGTACCATTTATTGTGTCCACACCCGCAATCCAACAATTCTGAATAATCTCGCAATCTAATCTCAAGTTTTTCTGAGAGTTGAGAACTGAATTTTTTTTTGACAAAGGAATTTTTGATTCTCAATCATGTCTCAATTTATTTTCAGATTTGCATTTTGAAAATTAAAGTTTTGTTTTTCAATTACCTTTCAATTTACACTCAACTTTTCCACAGAGTTGAGAATTCGGTTTTTTTAAATAAGATTCAGATAGAGCTGCGAACCTATTACATGACCCGTCATATGACGGTCGTGTGATCATCATTGACGGTCATATGACGAGACGTTTTCCATAACTGTCACAATTTTCCCACCCTTCTATGACCGTCACAATTGGCCAAGAAAAAATGACGGTCATTTTTTATCTATACAGATGCGAGCTCATTCTTTTATTATCAATTTTTCTTTGAATTCATTTTGCATTTACCTAATGTGCATTTTGAAATCAAAATTACGGTCATTTTCCATCTATCTAGAGATGAAGCTATTTTATTTATGACAGTCACAAATTAGAAATGCATTTGACCGTCATTATGTATCCATATAGATGGTTTGAAAACAATTTGCTTACAAATTAGTCGTGGCCATCATTTGTAGTTACAAAATTTGTGCGTCACATGACCGTCATTTTTTGGTCACATGACGCGATCTCAAAAATCACTGTCATTTTGCATCTCTAATTCAGAATGATTGAGAATCAACAACGCTATTTTCAAAAACAAAAAATCAAATTCTCCGTTCTCAAAAACGTTGAAAGTAGATTGAGAGATAATTGAAAATCAAAAATTTTTTTTTCAAATACAAACTGGAGAATTTTTTCCGAGTTTTCAGAAAACTGGATAATTTTCTCCAATTTTTTTATAAAAACGCAGAATTTTCGCAAATTCGTTAATAAACTGGAGAATTTTGTCGAATTCTCTAAAAAAACCGGAGGATTTCCCCGAATTTATTAGAAAATCGATGAATTTCATCGAATTTTCTAGATAATCGTAGAATTCTTCTGAACTTATTAGAAAATCGACGAACCTCGTGCAATTTAGCAGAAAATCGGAGAATTACTTTGAATTTTCTTTAATTTTTTAGAGAACCGGAGAATTTCCTAGAACGTTCCCAAAAACCCAATAATTTTCTCGATTTTTTTTAGAAACCTGGAACATTAATTCAAATTTTTTAGAAAATTGAAGAATTTTTTCCATTTTTTTTTTAAGATCGACGGATTTTCTCGGAAACCGGAGAATTTTCTGGAACGCTCTTGGAAACTTGGCTCTTACGGACAAAGTTGAGAGTTGGACTCTGGATAATTTCTAGTTTTTGAGAGAAAATTCAGGGTTAGTTGAAAGTTGGAGTGACAAGGTGTAAAATGCATTTTATGCCAGTCGCCCTCTGTACTATCAACTTTACTATCGCGATTGAAAATTTGATTTTTGAATTTAGATTCTCAGGTATTTCTGAATGTACCCTCAACTTTTTTGAGAGTTGAGAGTTGGATTTTTGATTCTTAATTATCTCCCAATCTACTCTCAGTGAATTGAGAGTTAATTAAAAATCAAGAATCCAACTCTCAACTTTTTTGAAACAATTGAGAAATAATTGAGAATCAAAAATCCTATTTTCAGTTGTAATACCACTAGTGCTTGAAAATTATCGGATATTTTCTGATTAATTTTGAACCACGAGTGGTATTTGACGGATTATTTTTCCAACACAAATATCGGGCGATATAATAGGCCCATTCGACGTCACGTGGTACAAGCTGCAGGATTTTCAACTGATAATTTTTTGATAATTTTCTCTGGTACTTGCTATATAAAAAACAAAACATCATGCAGTCGAATTAACCCCTCGTCAAAGTGACAGATTGAATTCAATTGTGTCGTTGTGTTAATTATACAATTTTCGTTTCATCTCATGGTCCAATTATATTGCTCGACATTTGGATTGGAAAAATAATCCCCCGAATACCACACGAGCTTCAAAATTAATCGGGCATTTTTCTCAAGGTTCCCTGTATACCACCGAAGTCGTCAAGTTTTTCAGGAAAAATCAGTCGTGCTTCGCACTCGTGATTTTTTAACCTGAAAAACTTGACTCCTTCGTTTGTTTGCAACGAACCTATCGGAAAATACCCGATAATTTTGAAGCCCTTGTGGTACAAGTGATTATTTTTCCACTCGGATTTCGGCCAAGCAGAGTGCAGTGAACAGCATCCGGATACATTTACACAGTTATACATTTATAACCCACTTTTTGCTTCCGAATGGAAGCATTGTAATCGTACTGTTTTCACCTGCTCTCATTTCGATTGGAAATGATGTAGAATGGTCTGAAACGTAAAAATACGAAGTTTGGCGACCATGTCTGTCGGTGTCAATGTCCATCGCCACCTTTCCGGTGGTTAATTTTAGGAAAATTGAGTAATTAATTGGCTAAACTTATTCCAAAAAATCTGAAATATTGTCAATTTATAGACCTTAACAAGGACTAACTCTGTGCAAAAGTTTAGCCCGATTGATCAAATAGTTTTTGAGAAAAAGCTATTCGTTGTTAAATCGTTTTTCGCTAATATCTTCGAAGCTAGTCAACCGATTTCAATTTCTTTTTCAAAATATTCGTTTCAATGCCTTCTATTCTAATTAATCAAAACATATATACTCGTTCATACAACGTTTTCGAGATATTTTCGTTTTTCTGTTTTTTCATAAAAATCCATGTAATCACTCTAGCTTGTACAAAAATTGAGATATCAACTTGAAATTTGGAGAGAATCTTTCTCTCATGATAACAATCCTTTCTAATGAAAATGAGCTCAATCGCATAGATAGTTTCCGAGATATTTGACTTTCTCCGAAAACCTTTTATATGCAACAGCTTAAAAACTACGCAACCGATTTCAATTTTTTTTTCAAAATATTTGTCGATGCCTTCTAGCCAAATGCCTTCTATTTCATTCGGAAGCTTACTAGCAATGGAATTGGTAGAAATGGAAGAAAGAAAAAGAGTTATAGCACATAAAGTAACGGTCAGATGGCTTCGGCCAAAAAGGCTCGAACGCCTGCTTGTTTGTTTATCTGTCACACAGAATATTAAACGTGAAATACGTTGAAAGGTGAGAAACATTTGAAAAGCTACTAGTGAATTTCTGTCGGAATTTTTTTAGAAATTTCCGAAATAAAACTGTTTGACAGCCTCAAATATCGCGCTCTGATTGGCTGAAATCCGAGTGAGAAAAATGATCAACAAAAAAAAACCAACATTCAATTCTCAAAAAGTTTTCGAAAGAATTTTCCGATTCTTTGAAAAATTCGAAGAAATTCTCTAGTTTTATAGAAAATTCTAGAAAATGCTTGGGTTTTCTAGAAAGTCACGGATGAAAAAATTTAACCCGCGATTACTCGCTCAATGAGCGCGGCGCCGCCCGTTTTTGTCTATTTTGTTATGTCCAAATTATTCTCAGCCTAAAATCCTCCCCCAATTCCAAAATATTCAAAACCCAAAATAAACAACGGCGTACGAGATTTAAATTACAGAAAAATTTTAATAACAATTAAACAAAGGGCCAAACAATTAAGTGCAAAGGACCAAAATTGTTCCCCTGTGCGAAACAAAAACTTTGAGCCGTCACACACCCCGTTTGGACCACCACAAAAATCTACCCCCACTACCCTACACGAAATAAACAAATTCCTTCAAACTAAATTATAAAAACAAAATCCTCGCACCATACAAATACGTCAAAAGTTCCGCCCCACCACGACGAAACTTTTGACCCATCAACCCAAAAAGAAATTCTAAACACTGCAAAAGTTNTGCGAAACAAAAACTTTGAGCCGTCACACACCCCGTTTGGACCACCACAAAAATCTACCCCCACTACCCTACACGAAATAAACAAATTCCTTCAAACTAAATTATAAAAACAAAATCCTCGCACCATACAAATACGTCAAAAGTTCCGCCCCACCACGACGAAACTTTTGACCCATCAACCCAAAAAGAAATTCTAAACACTGCAAAAGTTATTAACAAATAACTTTAGCAGGGGTCCAACTTTTCCCTAACAAAACATTTTTGCTAAAACCCAAAATAATAGTTTTACACAAAACTTCCCATAACAAAAAACGACCGGGCAACAAAACCAAATAATCCAAGCCCTCACCCATAAATCGGATAAAGTCACTTTTTCTGCATAGTTCCCAACAGAAATCAGCGAACTAGATTTCGANCAAATTCCAACCGAAACGACATTTCCAAAAATGCTGCACAACCAGCGCAAGAAAACAAACCGACAATTTCGACATTCCATCCATAAACAAAAGAGCTAGCTAAATACACAACCACTAACTAACAATCGACGTGACACCCAAACAATACGTTTCCTAGAAAAATGTCCTCAGCAAAAGTTGTTCAAATCATCGAGACCCTTCCGGCAAGCCAAAAGAACCCTCAAAAATAACAACCCCTAAACCACCCCCAATCTGAAAATGAACATAAAACACATTTCAATGACTCTTTTCGGCACAACCGATATCGAAATTGCCAACAGGCAATTTCAACATCGCCCTAAATTCTTCAGGCTATTTCAAAGTCCAATATTCCAAAAACCCCAGGAGTAGAATCAGCGAAAATTCGACCACCTGAACCGGTGTTCCACGTCGAATTTTCGTCATAAACCTCCAAATCACCAACTCCCACCCCATAAAGTCCACGCCTAAACTCAAGACTTAAAAACTACAATTGACAAAATTAAAAACCAGTCGTGGAAAACCCGGAGAACGAATACGTTCTCCAATCTTCGGTAATTCTGATGTTTCGGTGAAAAATCGGATAAAGTCAATTTTTCATCATAGTTCCCAACAGAAATCAGTGAACTAGATTTCGAGGGTGGTCTCCTAAGTGCTGACGATCGCTAGCGGAAATTGATCGATTTTGTAATTCGGAAATTTGAGTTATCAAAACTCCTCATCAAAATTAGTGTGGATTTCGCATCCTTAAGTATCTTAAAAAGAAGAGATACGCATTTTCGGCATTAAAATTACGCGTACGAACCGACAAGGCTTTCGCGACTCCAAATGCCTTACGGTATAAGTTTGTGTATTTGTAAACGATTCGGGCTATTAATTTAAAAAGACTGAAAACATTGTGAACTAAAAATATGGTAAAGAGAGAAATTGTAATAAGCATCTGGGACGACGATTCCATCTGTTTGGGATTACATTTGCAACAAGCAGAAAACCTGTAAGTAAATCCTAAGTAATATATTGTTACAAAATTTGAACCTTGTGATTTGCGGGAAATCAGTCAAATGAAACCAACTTCGAATTTCCCCTGTCACGGTGAACTTGGATTAATTGAGAAAAACCAATAATTAAAGGTGTTATTCTTTCCAAAATTTGCTTTAATTATTTCAAAGACCCATTCAGAATATAAAATCCGAAATCTCCAGTCCCATATGTGAAGAAGAAAACAAGGTAAGAGTGCAGAATAAATAAATTGCTCATAAACACTCGGGAAAACGCGGTAAGAAATATTTTATCGCACTTTATTTTTATTGTTAACCAAAGAACTTCCAATATCAGAATTATCAGAGTCAAACGAATAAATTCAGAAACTCAGGATTTTCCCGCCTGAAAAATCCTTCGGACATAACAATTTATATTTTAGTGTTTCTTGACACTTGAGAATTTTGAAAAATTAGATTTCCTAGTTCAATTTTTTTATTGAGCGTTGGCATTGTCTGTTTCTTTCTCAAAAAATTTGTTTAGCTACAAAAAAAAGAAATGTCGACGCTCCCCCCGGTGCGAGTGAATCTCTGGCGACCACTCGAGCGAGCTACATTTACAGCTTCATTTACTGCCACATTTGAAAGGCGCATGTAGCGGTAGGCGCCAACGTGGCAACAGCGCACTTGGTTTACTCCAGCGGCGCTGCGCTAATCGTGCGACGAAGTCTGGCCGCCGAGCGCGAGTGATCGAGGATTAATAGAAATATTTACCTAGCGAATTGGTTAGAAAATTCTATTGGATATCTATTGAACTCTCAATTAGTTTTTGGCCGATTCTATTGAGATGTTTAACAAAAAATATTCAATAGAAAAAATCAGTAGAATTCATTTTTTTTCTATATAACTTTGTAAGGATATTTTCCCGGGTTGTTCACCCAGGAAAAATCCAAACTACTTTTTAGCCGTCTCTATCGCTCAATAGTCGGGCGCCAGCCGAACCTTCACGGGAGGTTCGACGAAAACCGGCCTCTGAGGCAAACTCGTCCACTCAGAGGACTTCTGTGGCCGGGCAAAGGGTTGCCCAGCTAGCATCAGTGTGACACGGTAGAGTGGGCGAGGTCCACCAGGAGTATCTCATGCCAAACATCACCAGCCACTATTTCAGGCTGGATATTAAGCCTCACGGCCTAATCATCCATGTAAAGTGAATTTACTCTCATCCTGGAGGGTTTTTCACTNCAATGGGGTCCGTCAGGGATTCTAGAGAGAGTCTTTCCACTCTCCCCTCCTCTTGAGACTACTCCGCCACTGCCGCGGGTATTTCTACCCTTTGTACAGCAGTTTTTCCGACTTCTGGGCTATGATTCTGCCCTGAGATCTCCCTTCCTACAGTTTCCGAGGACTTTTCCGCCTCTTCCACTGGGTTTCTTTCCAAATTCTCAGAGATTTCCGACGGCGCAGACGAATTTTCGTCATTTACGCTGCCGGTTTCCCGGTTTTTGGACGGCATTTTGGGCACTCTGGCAAGTGCACGCCTTTGGCACCGCATCCGTAACAAAATACGGTTCGTTCGGCGGTGCAAAACCTGAACGTGTGGCCTACTGGGTCGCAATTGCGACACACTAACAAGTGCCTGGTGAAACCAGCACGTCCACCCCTCCCTGAAGGAGCATCACGACTTTGCAAGGCGTGTGCTGCTTCAGTTTCCTCCAATTCGAGCTCGTCATAGATGACTTCTACAGTCTCTATGGGCTCGTTGTGCCGTTCCATCTCGAGTGTCCTCAGAGATGGCTTCTCATAGCCTCTGTACTGCCTTTCGGTCTCCCTCGCCCCCTGCGGGGAGGGGCTGCCGCTTCGATCAGTCCTGACGTCAGGAGCTGCTCCTCTAACCTCTTCGCTTCGTCAGCGAAGATTTTCAGTATTGCCATTCGCGAGGCTAGGTCCTCCGAGGACCTTTCAGCCCCTTGGCCTGGCCTGTCTTTTGGCAAGGGAAGGCTCCAATCCGTCGCTAGTGGACTGATCGGCCTTTTAGCCCTCTCCTCCTCCGAGAGGGGGCCCTTTTTCTCGGGTTTTGATCTCGAGACTTTTTCAGCCTCGGATTCTCCACCACTGCTTTCCGAGGTCGTCACTTCTCCAGTGCGTTTCCTCTGCGTTTTCTTTTTGGCTCCCTTTTCGGGATCCATTTCTGAACCTTTCGGTCCTACCGAGGTCTCAGGGGTTTTCTCCTCGTCTCCCCCTTCCGTTTGCTTATCCAGCAAATCCTTCTTTGGTACCATTTCTAGCCCAGGGAGTCTTCCGTAAAGTCAGGAGGCTTATTCAACCTCTGCCTTTACGACAGAAAAGAGTTTTCTGGGAGCTCTGCAGCTCCTTTTATACTCTGCAGTACAGAGTGGGGGGTCCTCCCTACTCTTGTTCCTTCTCCGAGTATGTGGCGCCCCCTTCTTTGGGTCGGCGGCTACTCCGGAGGCTCTTTGGGGAATTTTCCTTATCCAGAAAAAAACCCCTATAAATCCCCAGGATCATCTAGTGAGTATTTCTGAACGAAAACTCACTAGTTCTGGGCGATTCTCTATTTTGTCCCGATCTTTTCCCGTCCTTTCGGACGGTTACGGACATTTCTGGAGGTATTTCATGTCTTTGCAGGCACTTTTCCCTCTACCTCACTCTTTTATTGGGCTTTTCCCCTTTCTGTATTTGAAAAAATACTCGCTTCCCGCCTTTGGCGGTACTGGGGGGTGTTTTCCCAACCAAAAGAACCTTTCTCGGCATTTTCAGTGTTTTTCGACTGAGGTGGCGCCATCTAGTGGCATTTCTCACCAACCGATACTAGTTCCATCAGCCGGCAAGGAAGATTCCTATCTTACCGACTGCCATTCAACTGTGGTGGGTTACCGACAGTTGTTACTCTGATCGGGGAGGCGCTAGATGGCGCCTACTACCCAATTTGCATGCATGTGTGAATAGTTATTTGTTTTGGGGCTTTCGCCCCTCTCCTTCGTCGGTTGTGCCTTTCTGGCGGGCTTACCGACGTGTCTGTCTCCTGGTCATTTTCCAAACCGAGGACTTTCTTGCATTTTTAGGAAATACCAATTTCCCAAAAATCATCCGTGGGGTTTTCCACCCACTCGCCTAGAGGCATTCCTCCATGGCTTCCTCCTCGGAGGGGATTGCACCCTCTTTGCCAGCCTCTTCCTGGAGGGCGAGCTTCGCAGCCCGCTCCAGGTTCCTCCTCTCCTTTCTCCGGAGTTTACAGGGCCTGACCCTCCACTCCCGGGTTTGCCCGGTGGGGTGTTTTTCAACCCTCTCGGCAGGATTTAGGGGTCGTTCCCCCTGCACCACATAAGTGGGGCGTTCCCTTCGCCTCGGCTGGGGGCGTGTCTCGGCCCTCCTCCTGGGTGTGCGTGAGGCGGTCTCAGAGGGGGGGGGGGGTTGCGACACTCACTGTCGTTTCGACCCTCCTCTCCGTCTTCAGCTGCTTTTGCAGCCTCCTCAAGTCCGCCCTGGGGATGTTTTGTCCGTACGCCGGACACCAAGGTCCTTGGGTCCTGTACTTTTCAGCACAGGACTTGCAGTACGGCCCAGGGCACGGTACTCCGCACTTCTTGCAGTGCGGCCTATACGGGGCAGAACACTCTCTGCTCTCATGCCCCTCCCTCCTGCAATTCCAACACAGACGTGCGGGAATCGGGAGAGGTTTGGCCGCCCTGCGTGTCTCCTCCGGATCCGGGGTGCTGTCGACGAGAGGAGACGCTTGGACCATCCTCTCGTCTTTAGAGGTCTGACGTTTGGAGATTTTCACCCCAACTGCCTCTGTGGCTCCCTCCCCTCCGTGCTGAAGGATCTGGGAGTAAACCTCCCTCGCCTCAGCATCCGGGCCTCTCCTCTCAGGGGTTTTTCGCCCTGGCGTCTTCTCCCCCTTCTCCTTCCTGCCTTTCGGCAGTTTCCCTTTGGCCTTGGAGCTCCTCTCCGTGGCCTCAGGGACCAGCGCTGGGGCTGCAGGGGTTTTCTTCCTTGAGGTCGGCTCACGGGATTTTCGCCCGTGTTTTGTCACCCAAGCGTAAGAGGACTTCTCGTCCTCTACCTCCATATGCTCTTGGGGAGGAGGCGGCGGCACAGCCGACGTGGAGGGCCCCGGGTTGAATTGCGGCAACTGTGCAAACATGGCTGCCATCAACTCGGGGTGCTCGACCAGTATGGCCGCCAAACTCCTCGCCAAAGCGTCCTTCTCCTCCGGGGTTTTCGCCCGGGTGGCCTCTGCGACCGGAGACGGAGCGGTCGTGGTAATTTCTACCACTTGCGACACCGCCTCCAGAGGCTCAAACTCCGGTGAGGGGATTTCACCCTCCTCGTCCATTGTCAGCAGCAAGGCCATCTCGGCCTGCTCTGCCTCCGTCAGGTCCCGATCTGTAATAGAAAGGGACGTGAAATCAAATGGGGCGGTTTCCTCAGTGCCTTGCGGTACTGAAGGGTCATCCGCTCCCTTTCCTGCCAGGGGTTTTGCACCCTGGAGGTTCGCCTCGGACTCCGGAGAGTCCGTCTTACCTTTGTGGGCTCCTTCGGCAGTTCTCACCACCTTCTGCACCAGTTTATCCCGGGTATTGTCCTGCATTGCTCACGGGTATCTCACCACGTGGGCTGCTTCGCGTCGTACTTGTCTCCGGGGAGCGTCAAAAATTCACACGTCTTGTCGCGTACGCGGTCAAGACGGGAAAGGACGCTTCCCGTGGTCATTTCCCCCAATTTCACAGGTGTTGGGGGTGGGGGGATTAGGGCGCGTATCAATTTGATTTATCGCCGCCGGTGGTCCCCCCTGGTGACCTAGACTCCGACCTAAATTTCCATATTTAGGTAGTCCTTTTGCACACCCTTGATTGATATCAATCAGAGGTGTCAATTTCGTTTTTCCGCGCGAATTGTCCGTCACGTGGCTCACCCTCGCGGGCGGAACTTGTACTTCCGACACCTGCAGTCGGTAATGCTATTCTTTTCAGAATAGTCTTCTTTACCGGGCGTCGGTAAATGCTTCTTTCAGCATTTTTGGCACATTTATGAGAGGAAAATTCAATTTTGCAGAATTTTCT